>NC_135079.1:27887500-27890000 GCF_051107435.1 Chaetodon auriga | reverse complement strand
TGTGTGTGTGTGTGTGTGTGTGTGTGTGTGTGTATCTATCTCTCTCTCTCTCTCTCTCTCTCTATATATATATATATATATATATATATACACACACACACACACACACACAGTGTTTGCCCCCTTCCTGATTTATGTTTTTTGCATGTTTGTCACACTTAAATGTTAAATGTTTCAGATCATCAAACAAATTTAAATATTAGAAAAAGATTACACAAGTAAACACAAAATGCAGTCTTTAAATGAAGGTGTTTAATATTAAGGGAAAAAAATCCAAACCTTCATGGCCCTGTGTGATAGTGATTGCCCCCTAAACCTAATAACTGGTTGGGCCACCCTTAGCATCAACAACTGCAATCAAGCATTTTTGATAACTGGCAATGAGTCTTTTACAGTGGTGTGGAGGAATTTTGGCCCACTTATCTTTGCAAAATTGTTGTAATTCACCCACATTGGAGGGTTTGTGAGCATGAAGGTCATGCCACAGCATCTCAATCAGATTCAGGTCAGGCCTTTGACTAGGCCACTCCAAAGTCTTCCTTTTGTTTTTCTTAAGCCATTCAGTGGTGGACTTGCTGGTGTGTTTTGGATCATTGTTCTGATGCAGAACCCAAGTGCGCTTCAGCTTGAGGTCACGAGCAGATGGTCAGCCATTCTCCTTCAGGATTTTTTGGTAGACAGCAGAATTCATGGTTCCATTTACCACAGCAAGTCTTCCAGGTCCTGAAGCAGCAAAACAGCCCCAGACCATCACACTACTGCCACCATATTTTACTGTTGGTATGATGTTGTTTTTCTGAAATGCTGTGTTACTTTTACAGCAGATGTAATGGGACACACACCTACAAGAAGTTCAACTTCTGTCTCGTCAGCCCACAGTGTTTTCCCAAAAGTCTTGGGGATCATCAAGATGTTTTCTGGCAAAACTGAGACGAGCCTTTATCTTCTTTTTGCTCAGCAGTGGTTTTCATCTTGGAACTCTGCCATGCAGGCCATTTTTGCCAGTTTCTTTCTTATGGTGGAGTCATAAACGGAAGGGAAGGGAAAAAACATGTTTTCACACCACATGCACACATACACAGAGGTGCATAGAAGAGAGGCAGTTCAAGAAAAAGTTAATGTAAGCTAGATAGAGCTGTGGGACAAAGGATCAGAAAGATTAATGGATGTCTGTGTTTGTTACATATGTGACTTTGTGGACATATAATCATTGTAAAGCAGCTTCAGAGATACATTCTAAGTCCAGATCACTCTGGGCTCCCATTAAAACATCTGTAAAAATTTCAGAGTAAATCTGAACCACAATTGTACCTGTACTGTGACAGCATACACTACTGTGCTGTTTTTTAGTGAAACTGTGTTTTTAAACATGACCTCAACAACTAATAGGTAGGCAAAAAGACTGGCTCTCCATGTGAGTCAGACAGGACAGAACTTTAGTTACAGTTTCTGAGTGCTTATGGTCATGTGCTGTGTTTTTGCATGCTCATTGTGTGTCACGGACATTGAATTATGTGTGTTGTGTTATGATGTCCCATTGCGTTGAGACAAAGCTGTGGTAAGGAAGACTGGAGAAAAAGACTAAAGTCTCTGTCTTGACCCACTTCGCTCACACTTACATTATTGTGTATAGCAAAAGACACTGAGTAAAATGAACTTTCTCATTCCAGGATAATGTTATTTTTGTGTACCTCTGATAGACAATAATTATGACTTTAGTGTCCGATTGCTATCAACTGAGACACCATGCCATTCATATACAAAGATGCGGTCAGGTAAAGGTATGATTTAGTGATAGGCCATTTTCATGTCAGCTTTATTCCTCTGAGCCATCATGCACAAGTAGAGACTGATGTGACACAATTAAATATAAGCGTTTATCAGTGTTGCTAATTACACAGGTGCTTTACCTGTTATGTCATGCCAAATGTCTACCTTGAAAAGGCAGGGCTTCGGACAAACATTTCCACTGGGAGCGCTGGTTCTACCAACTTTCTCAATTGGTCACACCAGCACATGATTTGGTTACACCCCTTTTTTAGACATATGCATGTGCACGTTTTTTTTCCTTCTTTTTGAACTCTATTAACAACCCAGTACTATTACAATGTGCCACCTAATTTCCGTCGAGAAAAATTGTTCTTGGGGTTTTTTGAAATTGTTTGTTACATGCAAACATACTGAAAAGAGCAGGTCAGAGCATGGGTAGATAGTCTTACACTCAGCCCCTCATAATAGGCCAGGGTCACAGTATACTGTACCAGCATTATCACCATCAATACGCAATGTTTTGCTAGTGTTCTTCCTACTTTTATACATCCACATCCCACAAATTCAGCGTCTTGTAACAGGCTCAGTCAGTCCATAAATCCATTCCAGGAGTATCATGTGTTTTTCCTCCTCTTTCCTGATGCAATAATAGCACCCACCACTCCTTAATTATTCATGTTTTAGTAATACAATCCAAGTGAACGGTTCAAACGTTAGTACATAATAAAAC
>NC_135079.1:27860000-27885000 GCF_051107435.1 Chaetodon auriga | reverse complement strand
ACCCTACATTGCTCCCCAAATTTCTTTGGTAGTCTTCAGATTTCATGATGCCATGCACACAGTCAAGGCATCCGGTGACAGAAGCAGCAAAGCAACCCCAAACATCTGTGAACCTCCATCATGTTTGACTGTAGGGACTGTGTTTTTTTTCTTTGAAGGCCTCATTTCGTTTTCTGTCAAAAGTACAATGATGTGCTTTACCAAAAAGCTCTACTACATGACTACATCTGTCCACAAAAGGATTATGGCTTCCTCAGGTAAGTTTTGGCAAACTCCAGTCTGGCTTTTTTATATCTCTGTGTCAGCAGTAGGGTTCTCCTGGGTCTCCTACCATAGCATCCCTTTTCATTCAGATGGCGACAGATGTGTTTGGAAGTGGATCGAGGTTCTTTATCCACCATTTGAACAACCCTTCGTTGCAATCTTTCATCAATTTTTCTCTTCCATCTATGTCCAGGGAGGTTAGCTACAGTGCCATGGGCTGTAAACTTCTTGATGACAATGCACACATTGGACACAGGAACATTTAGACCTCTGGAGATGGAGTTGTAGCCTTGAGATTGTCCATGCTTTTCCAAAATTGTGGTTCTCAAATCCTCTGACAATTCTTTGCTCTTCTTTCTCCATGCTCAGTGTGGTACACACAGACACACAACACAAAGGTTGAGTCAACTTCTCTCCATTATAACTTTGCTGTGAGTGTGATTTCTATATTGCCAGCACCTGTTACTTGCCACAGGTGAGTTTAATTACAATAAAAGGAGCATCACATGCTTGAAATACAATGATTTCTTAAAATTTTGAAAAGGTGCCAACAATTTTGTCCAGTCCATTTTTGGAGTTCTGTGTAGAATGATATCAGATTTGGCTTTTTTTTGTGCTTTTTTGTGTTGTTCCAGTGCAAACAAAAGAGATAGACATGTGAATACCAAAGCATTTGTAATTTGAACAATTTTCTGGGAGAAGTGGTGTATTATCTGACAGAAGTGCAGGGGTGCCAATATTTTTGGCCATGACTGTAAGACACACCCACACGTGCACGGACACACACGTTTGTACCCTCATTGACATAATATATTCTGCAGCCGTTAACCTAAACCATCACAGTTAGATGCCTAACACCAACCTAACTTACCCTAACCCTAACCCTACTCTAACCAAACCATTAAAACCAAGTGAAGCCTCAAACAGCCCTTTGTTGGTCTGTCTGAAAGTGAGGACCAGACAAAATGTCCCCACTTTCCAAAAATGTTCTCACTCCTGAGGTCTGAAAATCAATCATGTTGCTGTCATGTTGTATCCATTTCTCTCTTCCTCTTTTGTCATTGTGTCCTCTTTTACTTCCCTTTCTTTCTCTCACTGCATCTCCTTTACCTCTCTGCCTTTTTCTTCCTTTTCATTCCCTCAAAAACAACATGATCCGCATATCCATAGATCCATCTATCTACATTTACAAAATCATATGTGGATCATGTTGTTCTTGAATGCTGTCAGGCCTCTTATGAAGACCTCTGTCAATCGATGTGAGTGTGATTAATACCGATGAAATGGACAGGAAGGCCTGCACTGACTTGATTTTGGTGCCAGAGGGGATGACAAAAACTCTGAATGCAGTACAGCGTTTTTATCAAATGTTTATTAAATTGATTCACAACATGATAAATACCTGGCCACGCACGCACGCACGCACGCACGCACGCACGCACGCACGCACGCACGCACACAGATGTGTACTTAAGAGTTCAAGCTCATTTCATAAAAGTCAGATGAAAATTCTTTTTGCAGTCAGTCTGAATGCACCTCCATGTTTTTTACTTTCTTAATTAGGTTGAGTTGCCATTTGTTAGTGCTTGCATGTGTTTGTGTATGTTTATTCATATTACTTTCTGGATGGATATAGTATGTGTGTGCATTCTCTCTCTCCATCTCTCTTGCCGTCTGTGCCTCTAATCCCTGAGTGTGTCACTAGTGGCAGGTCCAGGTGTTCTGCTTTGCTCTGCTCCTTCCTTGGGGACTCCTCTTCATTGCGTATGCCTATGTGTGTGTGTCTGTGCATGTGCATGTCTTCCTCTCACGGGGGTTTAGGAGCTGTGAGAAGGGGGCTGTCCAGGATCCTGTCCTCCAGAAGGGAAGGGAGGGAAGAGAAGCAGTGGGTAGGAGGTACCCGCCTCTCACAGCATCCCCTGGGTACAGAGCCCCCCTCTACCAATCTCCATTGGGACATCAGGAGCTTCATTGCCTCGCTCTCTCTCTCTCTCTCTCTCTCTCTCTCTCTCTCTCTCTCTCTCTCTCTTTCGCTCTCTCTCTCTCTCTCTCTCTCTTTACCCTTAATTTTGCTCTTACTTTGTCAGTCTGTCTGTCTCTCCTAAAATCCATCTCTTGCAGCTTATGTACCTGCATTGCTTGACTCGTTTTGCTGTAAATGGACAGGTTTTGCAAGATGGTCAAAAAAACATTTGTGTGTGTATTTGTTAAATATACAAAAATAGGTTTGTTTACCAGCGTGTATGTGTGTAACAGCGGGCTCCAGCTGCCTACATCACTTATTTATGGGTCCCACATTCGCGTAGGTGAATGCAGGTGACTTGTTTATGTGTGAAGTAATATTGCTGATACATCCCTAGATCAGTCACGTCCATTTTTATTGGTTGCCATTTGTTTAAACTGATGAGTGCACATATGAACCTATATGAGGTAATTATCCATCATTATTCACAAGGTAGCACTAATAATGCTTGAAATATATAACTCAGCTATTGTTAATCATAACTATATGTGTATTATTACAGTTCTGTGGGTACTCAATGTTGCTATTTCTGTAAACATCCAAGGGTCTCTTTATGTGCATGAGTATGTGCACTTATGAGCATGTGTGCATGAAGGTATGAGAAGTGAATGTGTGTGTATGTGTGTGTGTGTGTGTGTGTGTGTGTGTGTGTGTGTGAGAGAGACTCAGGTGAATGTTTATTCTTAGTAGATGATATAGCCGGTAGATGATATAGCCGGCATGCACACAACAGACCACAGTGCGTGCGTGCGTGCGTGCGTGTGTGCGTGCGTGTGTCATTATGCAAACGTGTGCATATGTGATGTACTGTACAATGTGTGTGCATTGGCATGGTGTTGTTGTTTATCTAACACTGCCTAACAGCTGGTTCTCAATTCTGAGTGAACAAACAGCAGACAAAATGGACAGAGAACGGGATGGAAGAGGGAGAGATGAGGAATTTCATACACAGGGAATAGAACTGTGAATGGAATCACAGTTAATGCCTTGCTCTATATTTTGACTTGAGGTAAAGAAGAGGCAGTGTAACTGCAATGGAAGGAAATCAGGACACGTGAGATTGCAGGCTTGTTGAGAAAGAGTTTGAAAAGAGACAGCATAAGAAAAGGAAGTGTGGTCAGAAGAAGCTGATGCCAGTCCTCCTCTACCACATGGTATAGGCTTGTGTGTGTGGGAGAGAAACTGTGTGTTGTTGCATGTATGTAACTGTTCATGTCTTCTGGCTCTTCCTATATCTGCGGAAGCATGTTGTAGTACACTTTATTGGTAAATGCAATTAATACTTAAACATCAGAGTGCCCTGGTGACCAAGGGGTTAAAGCACTGAGCACAAACTGCAATGCTCTCACTTCACATTCAGCCAGGGACTGTTATCGTATGTTGTTTTCCCATGTCACTCTCTCTTCATTTCCTGTCATCTTTTCTGTAATCTATCTTGTGAAGCCCAAAATTCCTTAAAAATATAAACTTTTTTGAATGTGACCAGAGATACTGAGGGTTATGTATCTTCAGTGATTAAAGTGACTATTCACTGCCTCATACTTTCATCTGTTTTGGCATCAAACCTTGGTGGTGCTGTGGTGTACAGTATCGCCCTGATATTTGTAATTTTTTTTAGTACAAATTAACTTCAATAATTCAATGACCTGCATTTCCCTTGTCTTTACATGATGAACTGTTCCGTGTATGTTCATGTGTGTCTTATGCACTGTTTTATGTTTGTAGACAGTATATTACTGCATGCTGTGTGGTAGCAACAATCTTGTCATCTGCCAGCTCACTGTCCACCCACCCCCATCCCATGCCCCTAACCTTCTGCCCTCAACACACTCAAACACACACAGACACAAACACACACTGCCCATATGGAGCAGTTGGCGCCCAAAAGCGTCAAGGCAGCCGGACCCATTCCCAAGGCAGAAGGTGAGGGTCCCTACAGCCTGCTTAGTCTGTGTGTGTGTGTGTGTGTGTGTGTGTGTGTGTGTGTGTGTATGTGTGTGTCCATCCATTGTGTCCTTAAGGACTCAAGCCTCAGACAGACTGCTGTATCATCCTTCCTATCTGTCCTTGCTGTGGCACATATGTGTATGATTGTGTGTGTGTTTGTTCCTTCAGACTGTGTCCCATGTGAGCTACAAGGACGGTAGCAGAGGACTGTAGGTTCTCCAAGCACAGGCCAGAGTTGCAGCAATGTGCGTATGTGTGAATTGCTGGGCCCAGCTAACAGATAACCATACTGTGGATGCATTTTGCAGACTTTTGTATGTGTGTAGACCAACTTGTTACCATCTCATGAAATTATGTCACTACAAGAACAGACAACTAGAAGCTGGTCACTTGTGAGTATTTCTGTGGAAACATGTTAAAAAAAATAGTGTCACCGTAGTCTTTGTAAGAGCATGAATGAACCTACTTTTTTTTTTTTTTTACAGCTCCACAACAGGTTGCTTCGTCCAAATAAACTGACTGGTCAAATATATCATCCTGTTGTGCAATTCTCATAATGCAACATTCATAATGCAAGCCAACTCATATGGTATGGCACTGTCTTGTCAAGCTATCCCATGTGTAGTATTTTTAAACCTTGTAGGTTGGCTGTAAAGCCAAAGAGTGGATGATTACTTGGATTATGGTGACTGATGTTGTTTTGAATACTTACCTCATACATTACACTAAAATGAGGTAATAAGCAGCCTTTGAAATGGTCTCAGGAAATGATAAACAGGAAAAACACAAATCATGCAATTTACTTCGGAAACCGAAGTTTTGATCCAAGCTTTTGCCCATCTGCATGATTCATTACAACAAAGGATTCAGCCCTTATTATTTTTAACCTGCAGGATGTTCTTTACAACAATAAAGATCGAGCTGGAGATATGACTAACAAGTGTGTTTTCCAGACTGTTTTCCATGAAATGTAACTCCGTATTGGATCACATATTCTACTCTAATTGCGTTTGCATGTTTATGTGTGTTTCTGTGTGAGAGAGAAAAAATAGAAGTCAGTGTGTGCTGGGCTGCTTAGAGAGAGCCAAGGGTGGAAGTTGTTTTTCTGCCCCCTGTGGTGAGTCTGGGGCTGCGTGTATGGGTGCATGTGTGTGTGTGCATGCCTGGGGCAGCCTGGGGCCATCAGAAGGTGCCTGGGGAGCCATGGAAGGAGGGATAAAGTAAGAGAGAGATGGACGGATAGGAGGTCAGCAGGGGTCTTGCTGGGAAAGGTGCAGGTCTGGGCTGATGGCCAAACAGAAAGGTGGAAAGGAGAGGTAGGTGGGAGGATGGGGATGGAGGTTTAGGCCATGGAGAGAAAACCAGGCTGATTGGAGGATTAAAATTTGAGCAGGAAGACAGCAAAGCCCAAAATAAAAACATTCATTTCACTTGGGATAATGTCAGAAAGCTGGTTTCCTTGACAGAGTCACACGTTTAAATTGAGCTGTTGATATTTGGAGTAACAGCCCCGTTAGCGTTAGCCTTAAGGTTTTGATGAAAGGTATGGCAAACCTTTGTTAATTCCTTTGATATAAAACTCATAAAAATATAAATAAAAGAATAAAAAAAGTGCTGTTTGTCATTTAAATCCATATATTTTTGGCATGTACAGGCCTGTCATCTTCAGGAAATTCCATTTTATTCTGACATGTAATTGCATGTTTAACACTTTATGTGTTACTCATTTATAATGTTAATACTGTATTTTCTGAATGTAACTGTAGGCAATAGGCAGTTTTAGCACTTGTAGTAGCAGCACTGGGAGCTGAAATGTTTTTGCTGTTACCAGCTGAGCTTTGATTCAAACATCAAAGCAATTGAAAAGAGAGAAAGCACAACATACATAGATTATGTTTCCATTTCAGGCATTTAGCAGACGTTGTTATTCAGAATGAACTAATTGAACTAATATTCTTGAGTGCTGGTTCCATGTCAGCCCAACTTTTTCATGACAACAGCCATCAGAAATTTAGAAATACTTTGCAATATTTCAAATTTGCCAAATTGTTTTCATTGTAAAATTTTTAAATGGCTGATAGAGTCAATAATCATTACATCTGAAGATCAAAGTAGTCTCTAAAGTTTCTTTTAATAAGAGTTCCATCTTCTGCTGCTTTGATATATTTTCTCTCTGTGTGACAGTCATGACAAAGTTACTGAGTTTACTGAGGTAGAAACATGAAGAGAAATTGATCAGCATGTGTGTCTCTTCTGTAGAGTGACTCATCAAGGCAGTATCATCCACACGTTGTCACACTGTCTGGCCTATTACCAGAGACATGTGGGGAGAGTGTGTGTGTTGTTTGCATGTGTGTGCTTTCTGGTCGTTTCCATTTGTCATTGTAGACTCATGGGTTGTCTCCTCTCCTCTGCTCTCCTCTCCTCCTCTTTTTTCCTTTCATTCTGCCATCTTCTCCCTCTTCTCTGGAGTTCGGACTCTGTCCATCTGTCCCCCAGCCCCCCACTCCCCCCACCCGCCACCACCCCCTGTCCAGGCCAAGACACAGGGGTGAAGGCCAACACCAGTCGGGGAGAGATTGTTGGAGAGAAAGAGGGATAGAGGGAGAGATGTCAGTGCTGTAATGAGTAACAACATGAAAGCTAACAGAGGGAGGGAGGTAGTGGGGTAGTGTAAGAGGGATGAAGAATGAAGACAGAAGAGTAAAGGGACTGCTGGGGACAGAGGGAGGGATGAAGGATAGAGGGAATGCATGGGAAAGGAGAAGACTGCAGAGTGAGAGATAAAGTGGGAGCGGAGCTGTTGGGGCCCTGTGGTCCCCCATTCTGCTTCTCTCGTACATTTTCATTCGCCAGAGAAGAACAGAGAGGAGGGGAGGATGGGGGTATGAACAGCGTGTGTCGGCGTCCGCCTGCTCCTGCCTGTTTTCTCTTTTTCTCCAACCACTTTTTCTCCACCTTTTTTCTTTCCAATCCCCCTCCCTCAACCATCCATCCTCCTCATCTTCTCTCGAGGATTCTTCTCTAATTTAACTTTTCATTGGAATTTTCTTCGCTTCCCTCTCCCCATCCTTCAGTTTCTCCCAGTTTGCCATTCGGCCTTGTCTTGGCAGGTCCCCTCGCGGCTGACTGACAAAGGCGCCGTTAAAAATCCGTGTGATCCTCCATTTTAGCGCCAGCCACGCTAGTCAGAGGATTAGGGCTCTTTAATGACGCTAATCTCTCCTCCCCTTCTTTCTCAACACCCCTCCACCCCCCCCCCCCCCCCCCCCCCCCCCCCCCCCCCCACAAAAAGTGATTTCTCCCTCTTGCTCTGGCTGAATATCCTTCTTATCCAGTCTCTTTTTCTCTCTGTCTCTTTTCCTCCCACTTTCCCACCTCAAAAACTTTACCATCAAACTAACTCATACTGGTCTTTGCTTTCACTTCACTTTTTTTTCAGTGTTTCATTTAGTCCCTCTTCTTCCCTACGTGTTTTTTTTGAACATGTCTTTCAGTTGCAGTTTTTTGTTCTTTTTCCTTATCCATAGCTGACCATTTTGGGTGAAATATATGTTTGTGCCTGGTTGTTTGACGGTTGAATCCTGCTTTGCAGAGCTAAGTGACAGAATTTCAATAATAACACACTCACGTCATTTGGCCCTCCATCTGATTTGAAAGAAACTCGATGGGTATATTTAGGAGATAGCATGGATAGCATTTCTCTTGTGATTTTAATCAGGATTTCTCAAATGCATCTTGAGTTATTAGCAAATATGTAATGAGGCATGTCCATTTGAACCAATCAATATGGCACTTCATATTTTGGTTAATACTTGCCCCCAAAGCAAGTGCAACTAAACTGAAATTATGTCCACTGTGTTTTGAGGTATATGTTTTTGGTATTTGTGGCACCCCCTATAGGTTGGGCTCAAAATGCTTCGGTAGGCTTATTCCCAATCACGGCCTGAAGATATTTTACAATAACATTTATAATGATTGGATAAACCAGTTATGAACATTTTCCTGCTAAGCTCTGGCCCTTTCAAACTTTAATGCTTGATGACAGCTGTGTTTTTCATGACGCTATATGCCCATTTTGGTGTCGATGGAGTAAAAGTACAAGAAGTTCTGTTCATTTCCGGTTATGGGGCAGCTTCATGTTTCTAGCTCATTCCAGCTCACACCAATTCAAGCTGATGTGGCAGAAAAATAATAATAATAAAAAATTGACACAAACACAAAATGGTTCTGCCCCTGCAGGGCTTGAACCATACCTATTTCAAAATAAGATTTCGAACAGCTGCAACAAATTCATCTACTTAATACATTAGAGTGTCTTAGGATCACTGAGCAACAAAATTCTAACAATGTTCAATTTTCTAATGACATGCTCACAGTAATCTGAAAAATGTTTCTAATAATAATAATAATAATAATACTTTTTATTATTACTCATTTTAAATTAGTGTAGTGTATTAGTTACATAATGTGTTAATACTCCCCCTGTTTTTCTGTTTTTCTTCCCAGTTTTCTGCACCTTCCTCTCAAGTCTGCTCATCATATTGTCTCTGATTTTTCATCTTTCTGATTTTTGTTTCTCCTCTGCACTCATTTCAGTCACTGTGTGTTCTAGGATGACATATTGTTTGTTTCTTCTCCTTCCATCCTGTCAGTACTGCCATGCACTTCATCCTCCTTCTTTCCTTTCTTCATGCCCTCATTTTTCTGTCTCCCCCGTCCCATTTGTCTCATTCACTCAGTCACTCACTCAGTCAACCACTCTCCCTCCCTCTTGCCTTGCTGTTAAGCCTCATGTTGATATCTTTATTCCTTTTATTTTCTTAAACCTTTTTTTTCCTTCTTGCTTCCAGTCAAATTTATGTCATGCTTTTACATTTTTTTTTTAACCCAGACTCCCCTGCAGAGTTCTATTTGCTCATCACATTGCCTACATTTTCTCTACGATCGATTCATCACAAGAATCTCCTTTCCACCCCCTCTGCAAGGCGCAATACACAGTGGACTACACACACACAGACACACACAGAGAAGACAGACAAGACTGTGGTAGGAGTTGGTTGAGGTGTGTGTTTTGGAGAGGTTTCTAAAATTATCAGAAGAAGCTTCTCCTCTGCACAAGTATCTGCGTGTGTCATGTGTTGGAGCGTCTGTATATATACAGAAATATTGGCTTTATGATGAATACTGGCAAATCACATCAGACTTTTTCCACTCTCTCTGTTGTGTCACCCTATTTCCTGTTTTTCATTTGTTGCTGGTCTAGTTGATATACAGTAGCTATCAGATAAAAACAAGGGAAAGAGACTCCCTTCTCTCTTCATCAACTCTCTTCTTTCCATTTGTCAGGCGAATGCTAAACAGTCGAACTTTGCTGCTTCACAGAGCTTACAAAGAAGAACAGAACAATATCAAGCATTATTCAGGCCCCTCTTTTGTCACCTTGAGTCCATTCTGAAGTCTCTATTTAAGGAGTCATGGCCTTTTTGTCTCCTCTGTTCCAGACTACACAGGAGGGGAAAAAATGGGAGACAAAAAAGGAAAAGAGCAATGCATAATCTCCTCTGCTTGACAGATAAAGGGAGTGAATATCGCCATCTTTCCACACTGTTCTCCACATCTCCTAATCGCTTTTCCAACGTTTCAATCTGCCAAGGCCCTTATGCAAATATGATGAGGCAGATCTATGGTCCTTGGGGATGGAAGGAGGGATGGAACGAGGGATGGGTGCAGAGGGAGGGTGAAGGGAGAGAAAATACACTCTGTCCTTATTTCTGGGCTCCGTCGGGGATACATGGTTCTTGGAGCTTTCTATTTAGATGTTGCTGCTGCCGGAGAGTGTCTCTCTCTTTTTCACTCTCCCCTTTTTTCTGCCATCCACATGTTCCTTCTGTATATGTGTGTGTGTGTATGTGTGTGCGTGTGTGTGTGTAAGCAGGATAAATGTGTTCAGTTTTTTTTAATATCATCTTTTTCTCATGTGAACTCCCACAGGTCCCCTCTCCTGTCTTCCTTCTAATATATATATATATATATATATATATATATATATATATATATATATATATATATATATATATATATATATATATATATATATATATATATATACTTCTTAATCATTTTAATGCTCCCTGTTTTACCCTGAATTTTTTCTGTCTGTGCTCACCTGTCTCTTTTTCTGTAAATCTTGTAGCTGGCTACAAAATATTTATTTTTCTTTTGTTGCTGCAAACAATTTTGTTTTAATTTTTTTGTTTCTTGTGACTGCATTCTTGCTTGTCAGATGGTGATGATGACACAGCAGGGTTGTCCTGGGTGCCTTCCTCTCCCTCCAGTAAAGATGTGGCGTCACCCTCACAGATGCCCGATGGCTGCTGTGATCTCGGCATGGCCACTGGCGGTGAGGAGGAAGGAGGTGCTGGTCTGCCATACCCCTGCCAGTTCTGTGATAAATCCTTCAGGTATAAAACTCACATGTTTGGTTCCCCAAGATGCTGCAGGTGACATCTCAGTGCACCAGCACACATGGTGTGTTGTAGAAAATAAGACAAATGTCAAATTTTGCTGTTTAACTGCACCCTCAAATCCCGCACATTAATATCAATGTGTACATGAACCTCTACATTTAACAGCTGTCACATACGCCAGATTTTATCAGAAATGTACTTACTACTTTAATGTATTTTGGTATGGATGTTTTGTTGTGTTAAACTCTTAAAAATGCCATTGAAATAAAATTAAAATTTTTATTATGAGCCTTCGCAAATGGCTAATCATCATCTATCTCGTCTTGGTCATCTTCAGCCGCCTGAGCTACCTGAAGCGCCATGAGCAGATCCACAGTGACAAGCTGCCTTTCAAGTGTACCTTCTGCAGTCGTCTGTTTAAACACAAGAGGAGCAGAGACCGTCATGTCAAACTCCACACAGGTAGATTATAAAATAGGTCCTGGATTTTTGTCATTCAGACCTACTAAGTATGCATCGGTGCATTAAGAGCCAGTGGGTAGCTGAGCCACAGTAAATAAAAAATAAAAAACCAAGCTGATAGTTTTGAAATATTTCTTGTGCCACTGGCAACATGTATTCTGGTTGTCAGGTCTACAATATGATGTTTTTTCTCTGAAGAAATGATCTCTCATAAATCTGTTAATTGATACAGGAGATAAGAAGTATAATTGTCAGGAGTGTGAAGCTGCATTCTCCCGCTCCGATCACCTGAAGATCCATCTGAAGACACACAGGCAACTGCTTCAGATCCTATTATCATGAAATCTGTACTTCATGTTGATTGAAATGTTCATCTGATGTTCAGTATTTAGTTTTTTACCCTTGATTCCAGTGTTATATTTCACTCATTTTGACTAATTAATTTTTCTGAGTTTCTGTTTCATGGCTGTTTCTTTTTATTCACACCTCTAGCTCCAGTAAACCATTCAAGTGCAGTGTGTGTAAGCGTGGCTTCTCTTCCACCTCATCACTGCAGAGCCACATGCAGGTAACAGCTGATACATTTTTATTTTCAAAGAGAAAGCCCTAGCTTATTGTCAGAATATGAAAGCATTTTGACATTTTTTTTTTTTACAACACACGCTTTTTTAAATCTTGGCTACTTTCTGGCTCTGGCAGGCTCACCGCAAAAACCGAGAGCATCTTGCACTTAGGAGTGAGAGGGATGGGGGAAAGAAAGGAGCAGGAGGAGATGGTGATCTGGAGCAGGACCTGTATATGTGTGATTACTGTGAGGAGACATTCAGCCAGACAGACGAGTTAGAGAAACACGTCCTGACCAGACACCCCCAGCTGTCTGACCGTGCCGACTTGCAATGCATCCACTGTCCTGAGATCTTTCTAGACGAGGCTTCTCTCCTCATGCATATTGAAACACAGCATGCCAACCGCAAACACAAGTACTACAGAGCTTTGCTTTTTAAAGTTTTCAAACCACTGATTTTCATTAATGTGGACTGCTGGAATGGAACTTGCATTTTAATGGTCTTTTTCTGTACCCCCAGATGTCCTGTCTGCTCAGAACAGTTCCCATCTGTGGAGGATGTCTACTGCCACCTAGACAGCCATCGCCAGCCTGACTCCTCCAATCACAGTGCTGCCAGTCCTGACCCTGCGCTGGGCAGTGTGGCCTCAATGAGCTCGGCCACTCCAGACTCTAGTGCCAGCCTGGAGAGAGGCTCCACGCCGGACTCTACCGTAAAGCCTAGCCAGGGTATTGATCGAGGCCGCAGAAGAGGCACAGACACTGTGGATGAGATTGGGATAAGCCTGGGTCATCAAGGTGGAGGTATGGTTCAGTTGTCATTTCTCTACAGAGTAGCCACTGCAGTTACATCTCTTAATTTAATAGCCAACACTTGGCTTAAAAAACTGAGTAAAAACTGTATTTTTAAAGTAGCTCTTTTTCTGTATCTACAGGTGGAGGAGGGAACTGGGGTAAAGTGACGTACTCTTGCCCTTACTGCTCGAAGAGAGACTTCCACAGCCTGGCAGTATTGGAGATCCATTTGAAGACCATTCATGCAGATAAGCCGCAGCAGAGCCATACATGTCATCTGTGCCTGGACACTCTGCCAACGCTCTACAACCTCAATGAACATGTGCGCAAAGCTCACCGTGGCAGTGGAGGAACCATAGGCACAGCAGCAGCGGCTTTTCCCTTGCTGCAGTTCACTAATGTTACAGCATTCCACTGTAACTACTGCCCAGACATGTTTGGAGACATCAACTCTCTGCAGGAACACATCAGAGTGTCGCACTGCGTTCCTGGCGGCATTGTGGCAGGATCCACCACATTAGGTTTGTTGTTAAAGAAAGCTACTCTTCCTCAACAATGGAAAGCTGTAGCTGAAATATGTGAAAGTATGGGGTTTCCTGATGTATTGTTTGTTAAGAGTGCTTCCAGCCCGGGAAAGGCTGTTGTAATATGATATGGTTGCCCTTTGCTTATTATTTAGTTAAGTGGCTATTTAGAAATTGTGCCATATGAAATCCTATTGTGTACATTACCCTAAGTATTACAATGTAATTTAAGGGTATATAACAATGTAACTTAATTTCTCCATCCTAGAAGGGAACCATGCTTTCTTCTGCAACCAGTGCTCCATGGGATTCTTGACGGAGTCATCACTGACAGAACACATTCAGCAGACTCACTGCACCTCCGCTGCGGGGGGTGGAGCTGCAGGGGGTGGGGCGGTGGCCAAACTGGAATCTCCTGTACTACAGGCTACATCACAATCCTTCATGGAGGTGAGAATCAATTAGTTATTATTATCAATTGGTGAAGAACAACCCTTTAATCAGAGCTGATAAGAATTGTGTGATATGTGCAAAGACAACTTCCTTGTTTTTGCACGTCAAAGCTATTATTAGTCAGTGGTCGAGTAATGAGCAGATTCCTATTTAATCAGTTAGTTTTGTACTTTGTTATGGTTATTAAATGAAGCATATGGCTCATGTAAACTCAGATTAAAGATCCTTGATCAGTCTGTAGTTATTGTGGGTAAATATTGGCTGGAGTTGATTCAAACCAAATTTTTAATTTCTGGGTTCTTGGTCACAGATGCTGGACAACAAACTATCCATGCACTGCTTTCTTGAAATTCAAAATTTTGACTACCAGATCCTTGATTCCTATACATTATACTAGGGCATACTAATACTAAGAGACTTGGCTTTGTAATGTTTTCAGTTTCATAATAATTGATGTGTTAATCATCAGTTTGTTATATCTATACTTTATCTGAACTGGCAAAGTTATGGTGATACTTTAATTCATGACCTATTCTTGTGTCTCTCTGTTTTTCTCTTTCTCTTTCTCTCTCTCTCTCTATATATATATTTCCCATCTTCTCTTTTACTCTGCAAGAACTAAGCACCAGTTTTTGTCATTGTATAAAAATCTTAAGTAAAGAGTTATTATCCATGTACAGGTTTACTCCTGCCCTTACTGCACCAATTCTCCCATCTTCGGCTCACTCCTCAAGCTTACTAAGCACATAAAGGAGAACCACAAGAACATCCCATTGGCTAACAACAAACGGCAAGCAAAGGTTGCTGACTTAAGTCCCGCCTCCTCTGATGTAGAGATCTCCTCCCCAAAACGTCACAGACTGGGAGGGGACTCCACCCCTTCCATGGGGAGCAATGGGGACTACCCATGCAACCAGTGTGACCTGCGATTTGCCAGTTTTGAGGGTTTCCAGACCCACCTAAAGTCACACCTGGAGATGCTGCTGAGACGCCAGTCCTGCCCACAGTGCAACAAGGAGGACTTTGAATCCCAAGAGGCATTGCTTCAACACTTAACAGTGCATTACACCACCACATCGACGCAGTATGTGTGTGAGAGCTGTGATAAGCAGTTCTCCTCAGTAGATGACCTGCAGAAACACCTACTGGATATGCACACATTTGTCCTGTACCACTGCACTCTCTGCCAGGAGGTCTTTGACTCCAAGGTCTCCATACAGGTGAATGTGACAGCATCCTTCATTTGGGTGTAACCTATTTTGAGTTTTTATTTTTACAAAGAAATCTCACAGAAGTGCATAAACAAGTAAACATGTGTGCTATATGGTTTGTAAAATGAATACATTAGTGAAACAACCAGGGAAATTAAACATCTTGGACTGCTTCTTCCTTCCACCTTCTTCCATTCAGGTGCATTTGGCAGTGAAGCATAGCAATGAGAAGAAGCTGTTTCGCTGCACAGCCTGTGCCTGGGACTTCAGGAAGGAGACAGATCTTCAGCTTCATGTTAAGCATAACCACCTGGGTCAGAGGTCAGGCCTCATGGGAGGTCTCGGAGCAGGTACAACACATCTTTCCTGTGATCATGTGCTAAGGGTCATTAGAAAAGTAGAACTGGTAATCTGGAAAAAAAATGCCTTATGATCATAGTGTTTGTAGTAAAACCAAAGAGAATATGATAAGATGAGCAAAAGTCAACATTTACCAACTGAATGAAGATCTGGAGTCACTACAGTGCCAACATGACACCAGTCTTGTAGATAGGATAGATTGAAATTGAATTATCATATCTCTACCTGACTTCTGTGTCACAGGACTCAAACCCCGAAAGTGCATTTTCTGTGGAGAGACATTTGGAACAGAGGTAGAGCTGCAATGCCACATCACCACACACAGCAAGAAATTCACGTGTCGCTTCTGCGGGAAAGCTTTCCATGCCATCTCACTGCTAGAGAGACACTTAAGGGAGAAGCACTGCATTTTCGATGGTGGCAACATCACTGGCAATGGAGGTGGCACAGGGAGCAGTGGGAGTCAGAACGGAACACCCAATGGGCTGGCACAGTCCTCCAAGCGAGGAGGAGGAGGAGGAGGAGGAGGAAGTAGTGGCAATGGAGGTGCAGGAGGCATTGAAAGAGCAACAGCAGCAGCTGCTGAACAAGCTGACTTGCAGAACATGTTGCTGAAGAGTGGAGGAGGTGGCCAGGCAGGAGATGCAGCAAACAGCCATGAGGCAAGTGGGGGTGAAGAGGATTTGGACAATTCAGAGCCAATGTATGCCTGTGATATTTGTGGAGCGGCCTACACCATGGAGTCGCTTCTGCAGAACCACCGGCTGCGTGACCATAATATTAGACCAGGAGAAGATGATGCTGGTAAGATTTGTTTTCCATCATCCACTGTTTGCTTTGAAAGATTCTTTTAATGTTAATTTTGATAACAAGTAACTTTTTTTATAGTGTATAAAAAAATGTTTTGCATATTTACTTCGTCATTTAAAGTCAGGAGTCAAAATTATATTTAACTCTTATAAATATGGGTATAATTGTGGTAAAAATAATATATCTGTGATGATGAAAGTAATTTTATCTATCAGGCTCTCGAAAGAAGAAGGCAGACTTCATCAAGGGGAACCACAAGTGCAATGTGTGTTCCAGAACATTCTTCTCTGAGAATGGACTTCGTGAGCATGCTCAGACACATCGTGGCCCTGCCAAACACTACATGTGTCCAATTTGTGGCGAGCGTTTCCCGTCTCTGCTAACCCTCACTGAACACAAGGTATTGTTACATTTACTGCTTTCGAGGCTGTGTGTGTCTATATGGATAACAAATAGTGTTATTACACAGTTGAGAAAAAAATGTACAACAACTTCAAAATTGAACGAGATGTAAAGGTTTTGCACCAGATGAAATGGATAACTTGAGCATAATTGAGCATTGATAACAGTAGTGCAAAAAAACAAAAAAAACATGATGTAGAATGTTTATCATGTAGAATTGGAAAGAGAGCATGAACAGAGTGCTACATTACATGATGCCGGCATTAAACAGTCTGACATCTGTTGGGATAAAGGACCTGCGGTACCGTTCTTACTTAGATAATGGATATAAGTCTGCCACCAAAGGGGCTGCTTAATCCCCCCAGTCTCTCATGCAGGGGGTGGGATGGGTTGTCCATGATCGATGTCAGCCTGGCTAACATCCTCCTTTGACCCAAGAAACAGCCAGCTCCCCTGACCAGTTTATTTAGTCTTTTCCTGTCCCTCTCAGAGCTTTCACAACCTCAGCAACCACTGCATAGAAAACTGCAGATGCCACCACAGACTCATAACAAATCTCTAGTCTACAAAGTTGATTATGACCTCCTTGTATTCCAGTTCGTTCCCCTGTGATACACATCGAATGATGGCTGTATCATCAGAGATCCTCTGGATGTGACAACTGTCTGTGTTGTGTCTGAAGTCTGATGTGTACAGAATGAAGTGGAAAGGACAGCACTGTACCTTGTGGAGCCCCCATGCTGCAAGCTACTACATTGAACACGCAGTCACAAAGCCTCACATACTGTGGTGGAAGGTGGCGGTCTACTCCAGCTCCTTCTAGCTTCCCTTAAGCAGCATTGTGTTGAAAGCACCGGAGAAGTCAAAAAACACGACCCTCACCGTGCTCCTACTATGCTCCAGATGAAAAAGAGATCGATGGAGCAAGTAGACACCTGCATCGTCCACACCAATGCCTGGTTGATATGCAACTTGTAGGGGGTCCAGGTGAAGGAGGTGGTTAAGTATGATCCTCTCAAAGATTCTCGGCCCTTCCCACTGTTATTGCTGTGACCTGAAATGGTTTTCAGGCCCCTCCAAACCTCTCTGGCGTTGCTTTCCTACAGGTGCTCTTCCAGCTTCCTCCTGTAACTGTCTTTGCCTCTCCTTATCTCCCATTTCAGCTCCCTCTGTACGCACCTCAGCTCATCTTTGTCCCCTGAGCTAAAGGCCCTCTTCCTCTCGTTCAGTAGGGCTTTCAGTTTCAGCGACACCCAGGGTTTGTTATTTGGGAAACATTGTACCTCCCTGGTAGGCACAGTGTTTTACACGCAGAAGCTGATATAGTCTGTAATGCAAGTTTTCAAATTGTGAATGTCCTCCCTGTGTGGCCTGCACAACACATCCCAGCCAGTCGTTTCAAAGCAGTCCCTTAGTACTATACTGGACTCCTCTGACCATCTTCTTAAATACCTGATGGTTGGTGGTTGTTTGCGGCTCAGTGGGGGGAGGGGTCATGAACTGTAAGCATCCTTAGAGTTTGCATACAGTGTGTCCAGTGTTATATCGTCTCTGGTGTGGCATTTAACATACTGGGTGAAAGCAGGAAAGAGTGGAAGATAGGGAGGCGTGATTGAAGTCACCAGAGATGAGGAGGAGGTCCTGGGGCTCTGATGTCTGCACCTGTGAGACCACAGCGTGTAGTAGCTCGAATGCTATTGCTGCATCAGCCTACAGGGAGATGTACACAGCTATCCCAGTACTCCCTCTGCCTGGTTAGAGCCGTTATCTCTTCCATCTTATTCAGAAGAGATGTCACGTTCCCCATAATAAGAGATGGTATGGATGGTTTGTACCATCTTTTTCTTCTCACAGCACTTCGCCCCAGCTCTGCATCCCCTCCTCCTTCTCCTTGTTTCCTTGGGGATCTCTGGTCTTTCCACTGGGAGTACACTTGTGTTGCTCAGCGCGATCAGCCGTGTATAAACAATTCAGCTGTCGTTCAATGGATCTCCAGATGTTGATTTAAGTAATCCAGAAAAAACTAAAAAGCAAATCACTAGTCTCACCAGTTGTACATCCATTCGTACAGATTATAGACCGAGCTGTAACTACCTGCCACTCGTGCAGCGCCATCTTGTCAATACATCACCATTTTGCATGAAAATGGGTTATATTTAAATTAAAGTATTAGTAGTTTTTATTAGACAGCTTTTTTCATACATTATGAACATAATGAGATTGTTGGTCATAATATTGCATTAATGCATTAGACTGAAGATAACTAAAGAAAGCATGCTGTCTTTGTTTTACTAGTGTAATGCTGGTTGTTGCTAGCCTTAAATATAAACTTAATCATCACATTGACTACCCATTCACATGTCCAGAGCCACAACTCTTCAGAGTACACTGAAAGTTTAGAATCGGTATAAGCACCTTCACAGTTGGTTAGTTAACCAAGTTAACTTTGAGGCAGTCATTTCCAGAGCAGCGTGTAAACAACTTTACCATATGTCTGTCCCACGCAGTTCACAAGCAGCACTTCGTTTTGAGTGGGGGAGAACCATGTTCCTACTTTAAGAATTGTTAGTAAGGATTATGATTAATAATGATGACTTAATAATGTGATAACAGTAGAGAGTTTGTGTAGCTGTTAAGCTGCTTAGGTGTCAAGTAATACAGGTAAATGGATAATCCATCTAACCAGTTAGTGAGCAATAATAAGTGGACGAACAAGGTTGGTTGACAACACTTTGTGTAATGCTGTTGCTACAACATTATTGTGGGGTTAATAAAACCACTCATTTTGAGTACAAATAAACTGTACTAGACAGTAATTTAAGTGACACTATGTTGATAACTATCTAGGTAGTACTGTGATTTTCTAAGATGACACAGTGAAGTGTGAATGGGTGAATGTGGCATGTGTTTTGTAAAGCACATTGGTAGGCAGGCTTGAAAAGCGCAATATTAATGTAGTTCATGTAACATTTTACCTTTGCTCTTATATGATGTTTTCTGTATCGCAAGCATACCAAATTTAAATTTAATCTCACTGATGTTATGGTGCTGTTTTGGTAATGCTTGACATGGCCACGGCCTACAGGAGCACAGTGTGTCAGTGTAGACAGTAATGTTTTTTTTTTAGGGTACAATGAGATGCTGTGCCTGAACATTGATTGCCACGTCCCAAAATACAATGAAAGACTGTAATAATAATAATAAGAAGAAGAAGAAGAAGAAGAAGAGGAAGAAGAAGAAGAAGAAAACAAGAACAATATCCATGTTGTGTTGTCACATTTTTTACCCGTAACCTGTTTGCATGCCTGAAAGTTATGTCTACTGTGCCAGTCTCTGTTACTCAGTTATGACATCACTGTTATCTTGATGATTCAATGTCCCACAGAGTCTATTTTATTCCAACAGTACACTGACCTAGTCACAAGGTTAGCATTAGCTTGTAGCAGGAGCAGTCCACTCTGAGGAGAGAGAAAAAAGGCGCCGTTGTAGCACCTTGCAGTTAGCTCGTTTATCCCCAGCAAAACTGGTAACTGCAAACATTAGCAGTCCGCAAACCTGCTACTACCAGTGTAATGCTGGTTACTCTGAGCATTACCTAGCTTAAGCTTTGTCACTTGGTCTGCTTTAATGCCTGCGTCAACATTTCTAAGTTCTTGAAAAGGCATCTGGACTTACTTGAGGTTCTCCAAGACATTTCCCCTCTCATCAAAGAGGCTTCTTCAATTCTGACTGACTGGTGGGGAGTCCCAGGCATGTTTCCTCTCGCAGGATCATTCCAGGAACAATCCTGAAGAAGCCTCTTGGATGAGAAGCGAAACATCTTCTAGAACCTAGCAAATCCAATTGCCTTTGAGAGCACTTAGAAGTATGATGACATGGATGAATGAGAATATTACACCTGGGCTGCACCATGAAAGTCCACAAAGCTGATAGAATTCTTCAAAAGGAATGATCCTGCAAGAGGATGAATGGCTGGAACCCCCCACCCGCCAGTAAGATCTGAAGAAGCCTCTTGGATGAGAGGCGAAACATCTTGTAGAACAACAGGTCCAGCTGCCTTTTAAAGCACTTATAAGTACCATGGCCTGGATGAATGCTAATCTTCACATACCTGCTTCAACAGAAGGACAACTGAACACTGACAACAAATGTGATACATCATATCACTCTGTCAATCTTACCCATTACTCACATTAGGTAAGGTGCACCATATTCTCACCACCATGTGGAGTGGTGCATGTCTTCCTCAAGCTCGGGTCCTCTGCCAGAAGCATGGGAGTTTGAGGCTTCTGAGCTGAAGCCTACTGCATATTAGACAGAGACCTCAGATGTTGTACCTGGAATCTGCTGAAACCACTGTCCCAGTTTGGTTGTCACAGTCCGTAATCCTCCTATTAACCACAAGGAACATTTGGACATCTGATGCAGTTGTTCCTTCAGCCTTGGGTACTTCTTGATCTTCTTGTGCTCCTTCTTTCTGGTGTTAGTGTCAGCTTGGATTGCCACATCTATCACAACTGCCCTCTTTTGCTCCTTGTCAACCACCATGATGCCTGGCTGGTTAATCAGCAGCTGCTTGCCAGTCTGGAACATGAAGTCCCAAGGGATCTAAGTGCTGATGTTCTTTACCAGTTTCGATGGTGCGTCCCATTGGGAGTTGTACACAATCCCAGTCACTTGGTTGTCTCTCGGTGTTCACTGTCCCAGATTGCATCTTACGCCCTAGCACTATGTGCTGGACTGTCTCGGGGGCATGCTTGCAAAGCCTGCACCTTGGGTCTTGTCTGCTGTGATAGACTCCTGCCCCAATGGATCTGGTGGTCTGGGCCAGATCGTTGTCTTGCCACAATGAGAGCCTCTGTGTTGATATACGCACATATATATGTCTGTGTGTGTGTGTGTGTGTGTGTGTGTGTGTGTGTATGTATAATTCTGTTGGTTCTGCATATGTTTTGATGAAAGACTGTGGTTTTATTACTCACCACTTTTTATGTCATCGAGTTCATATTTTCTGTGTATATTCCCTCTCTGCAGGTGACCCACAGTAAGAGCCTGGACACAGGAACCTGTCGAATCTGTAAGATGCCCCTGCAGAGTGAGGAGGAGTTCATCGAGCATTGCCAGATGCACCCTGACCTCCGCAACTCCCTCACCGGATTCCGCTGCGTTGTCTGCATGCAGACTGTTACCTCCACTCTGGAGTTGAAGATCCACGGCACCTTCCACATGCAGAAGCTTTCCTCGGGTTCTGTACTTGGAGGAGCAGTAGCAGGAGGTGGGAATGGAGTAGGAGGAAGAGGGAATGGCTCAGCCTCTTCATCCCCTAATGGGCAGCTGCAGCAGCATAAGCTGTATAAATGCGCCTTCTGCCTAAAGGAATTCAAGAACAAAGGAGAGCTGGTGAAGCTGGATGTCAATGGCCTGCCTTATGGCCTCTGTGCTAGCTGCATGAACAGGTACATAGCCATCTCATAAACCCTGTGGGTAATGTGTGTGTTAATAAAGGCACACTTTTGCCTACTATAGCCTAATATATTCAGTATGAATACAGACCGTGAAAATGGGGCCTCATGATCCTTCTGACTTTTTTGCGTTTTAAGCAGGAGGTGTCAGAAAAATTGCCATAACTGGCTTGTGGCGTCCATGCGTTCATAGCAAAGTCGCTTCTTGATCCTTTGATGTTGGCTCTCGCTTTCATCATGAAGCTGAATTCACCAAGTGTTTGATTGTTCACCCACCAATAGGGAATGTGAGCCGTGTTTAGACCGTTGTGTCGTGAGAGGTTAATAAATAACTTTTTTCTAAATCGTGTATTGGTATGTGGTGTTACAAGAGTGTGTTTGTGTGACAGAATTTTAAATCTGGTTAGAGTGAACTCTTAAGCACCTTAAACACATGTAATACACACTATTGCAGAGTCAAATATTTTTTTAAATAGGTAAACTGCCTATGTGCAAAAAATAAGTGAATGTTCCTATCATAGACTTAAGAAAACGGCAAACAAGATATTTTGAAGCTTGGATTTGTGTGCATTGCTGGATTCGGCTGAGGTCAAGCAAATAAGAATAAATATATATATCTTTGACCTAAGTATCTCAGTAATGGAACAGTGATTCTTAAAATGACCAACAAGACACATTTACAATTTAAGAAAAAGTAAATGTGTTTTTGACACTGACTTTGGAAAACTATTAGAGAAAAAAGAAAGTGATCTTCATTAGTCTCATAAGGCAATCTGTTAACTATTTCAAATGATAATTTTCTGTTCTGCTAATGGTCTCTTTATATGTGATGTAAGTTCAGTGATTTTTGCAGTCTCAAACATATCTGTCACCAAAAGGTATACACACGTTTTGGAATATTCGTTAAGTGCATGTGCGAAAGGGAAGCTCTTGTCTTATACATACAATATAACAACACACAAACTGACATGCAAATACTTGAATTTTTGGTTAGTAACAGTTTTAATCGCTGAAATCTGCTAAAACAAATCAAATGCTCAATCAATCAATTAGGGGCACAAATGGCCAGAGCCCCAGCCAGGGAGGAGCTGCCACACCTGGGGATATGCAGGGAGACAAGGCCATGGTCGGGCTGAGGTGTCCAGAGTGTGGGGTGAAGTTTGAAAGCCTGGACGACTTGGAGAGCCATGTCCAGACAGATCACCCTGAGGTCAGCCCTGAAACCAGTGCAGCAGGAAAGAAAGCAGAGGCTTCACCTGTGCCGAAGGTGAGACAGAATACACTGAGAGAAGACAGAGAGATATGCTTTCATGGAGGTTGTTCTAGTTGCTACTCAGAACCTTTCAAACTAAGTCTTTGGCATTGCTTTTAATTAAGGTGAAGAGAAAGTTTGGCAATGTGAACAGATAGTAAAAAAAAAAACTCTTACAATGAAATGCTGTGAGGTAGATGACACATTACATAATATAATTTTATCCAGTTCTGTGGTTGAAGTTAATAAGAAAAACAGCATTTAACAGATGGAAACATTTTCAGGATTACGTCCTGCTGAACTGTATGTTTGCATGAGTTGTGTGTGTGTGTGTGTGTGTGAGAGAGAGAGAGAGAGAAGTGTTGATGCATGCTGCTGCTTTTGTGTCTGTTGCTGCACACGTGTGCTTGTGTGTATGCTGGTGTGTGTCAGCTGAGCCCCACTGGGTCCTGTGGCTAGGGCGTGCTGAGGCATTGTGGGAGCTGTTCGCTCTACTTGATATTGACAGTCAGGCTCCTCGGGACGTGCCGCGTGTCTATGTGTGTGAGAGTGTGTACCTGCAAGGGAATGTGTGTGTGTGTGTGTGTGTGTGTGTGTGTGTGTGTGTGTGTGTTAGAGGCACTTCCCAGGGACCCTCTGTCTTACCTGAACCTTTGTTTCTGCTTAGTCTAACAGCACAAAACAGACGAAGGATTTGTGTGTGTGTGTGTGTGTGTGTGTGTGTGTTTGGGTGCGCACGCACGTGTGTGTACTCAGTCTTGCAGGCTGAAGCAGCAGAAGGATGAATTGGGGCCTTTGTGTATTTTGTATGTGTTTGTGCATGAGTGATTGCTGTTTCTGTTTCATTTTTTTAGTCTTATTTTTTTTTTTCCTGTTCACTCCTTTCCTCTCTTTCTCTTTGAAGGTGTGTGTGTGTGTGTGTGTGTGTGTGTGTGTGTGTGTGTGTGTGTGGCCATGTATTACTCACGCTGTGGGGACATAAATCTGTTTACGCATTGTGAGGACTTGCCCTACTTGTGGGGACCAATGCAAGCCCCTATAATGTAAACCATGAAATTTTAGGGTAAAGACTTGGGTTAAAGTTCGGGTATGGTTAGGTTTAAGTTAAGTTTAGGGTAATGGTTAGGGTTAGACAAGTAGTGGTTGTGGTTATGATTTGGGTAAGTCTCCAGGTGTGTGTGTGTGTGTGTGTGTGTGTGTGTGTGTGTGTGTGTGTGTGACAGACCAGTCTGTCAGGTTAAACACTGTCTAAAAAAAATATTGCGTGTAAGACCATTCTGAAACCATTAATCAATAACCAAGTCATATTTTTAATGCCATTGAAATGTATGGCATGCATTATGAACATTGCACTTATCCTGTAATTTGAATGTGTACATTAATAAAATAATAATAATTAGTTTAACCGACTAGTATTCCTGGTACCAATTAGCCATGGTAGCAATGTTTAATTGACTAGTCCACTAAGGTGTGTTTTTAATTTTTACTCAGCAGAATAAACAGCCATTGTTATTTCACATGAAAGCTAATGTTCTTAATGTTTTTGTGTCTTTTACCTTACAGAAAAAGACCTACCAGTGTATTAAATGTCAAATGACGTTTGAGACAGAAAGGGAGATCCAGATTCATGTCGCCAATCATATGATTGGTGAGTGAGACATCTCTCTTCCATTCTGTTATCTTCCTCAGTGCATTTGTGTGTGTGTGTGTGTGAGTGAGTGAATTTGATATGCATCTTATTGCATTTCGGTGACTGAAATGTATGACTGCCTCCGCTCCCTGTTTTGTCTCTTGGTTTAACAGCACAACTGTTGCAATTGTGTTTATCCCACACACATTTAATATAAACAGTAGTAGACACAGTAGTGAGCCAGAGCAACACACACACACACACACACACACACACACACACACACACACACACACACACACACACGTCTGAGACAGACAGGCGCAATGAAGAGCTCTTTTTGACTTGTGTGCTGTCTGTTGTGCAATTT
>NC_135079.1:27827500-27855000 GCF_051107435.1 Chaetodon auriga | reverse complement strand
TCCTCAGGGATGATTTTGCATTTGACCCATTTTAGTGGTATCCTTGCACAATTACCTCTCACCTACCCCTCACCTCAGCACCTCATTCACCCCAATCCCTGCTGCTAGTTGTATAGTTGCATGCTTCATTGTCCTTCCCATCTATTTTACACACACACACACACACACACACACACACACTCTCACACACACACACACACACACGCGCGCGCACACACACACACACACACACACACACACACGCACACACACAAACACACTCTCACACACACACACATACACACACACACACACACACGCATACACAGATGCCTTGGAGTTATTGAGTGGCCACTCACCTGGATCTAAGTGCTCCCTATGGAGTGTGGTGGCTAATGATGTGTCCTCAGCATGAGCTTTACTTACTTATTTACATCAATGCACTCTAATAGTGTTAGGTTGCTTTCCCTGTTCATATTCTTCACAGATTTGATAATCAGTAGTTTGGGAACATTTTTAGACTCTGCTCTTGACATGGACACATTTCAACAGGCCAGGGTTGGCATCAGTTCACTGTGAATATTCCAATTTCCAAAGGAACTCTTTCCTTCTTAAATATTCCTGAATGTAGTCAGATACCTTTTACTTGAGTCACTAGAACTTTCACTTTTAATCTTTGGGTTTGTGGACCAAAAAGAGTTTGTGAAGCCCTCTCTGTGTAGTATTAAATAATACTCAGTTTACTTTTATTTTATTCCTTGAGGTTGCACTTATCTGCCACTTCAGAACAGTCAACCTGCATTCAGCCTGTCTGTTAGCCTACAGTCAAATCTGTGATGCGCTTGACTAGTAATATCAGTCTGCTGTCTAAGCAGCCACCCCAAGGGCTTTGGCTGAGCCACTGTGTGTCTGTGCACACATTTTTCTGTGCGCACCCCCCCCCCCCCATTCCTTTTACACATGGGCATGCACACACACCTATCTGTATGTATGTGTATGTGGTAGTAGGCAGGGTTTAGTGTGGTTGCTTTGTGTCACTGAAGACTTAATGAGGCGAATAAGAAGCTTTTAGAGTCAATGGAGGTGGGTAATGTGGTTGAGGGTTCACCCGTGCGTGTGTGTGTGTGTGTGTGTGTGTGTGTGTGTGTGTGTGTGTGTGTGTGCGTGTGTGCGTGTGTGTGTGCATGCATGTATGTGTGTGTGGATATGTGCGTCTGCATGTGTGTGTGTTTGTGTGGGAATCTTTACAACCAGCTGGCAAAATTGCTACAGGACCGTTCAGCGTTCTGTGTTGTTGATGTGTGCCTGTTTCTGCACTAATGCTCTGAAGAAAGACCTTCACATACTGCAGTATTTCCTTGGGGTCACCGATCATACAGGAAACCCATGTCACAGCGCAGTAGTTCACAGAGAATGAACGTCAGTAAATGGACAGCTTGTCAAACAAGAAAACTTCAATGAAATACCGCTGATCTTGTCCCAGGCACCAGTGTCCTGTCTGAATGATTTTTTAGCTTTCAGACATCTAACTGTCAACACATTGGTCAGATGGTGTTTCTAAAGAATAGTATGAAGTACAGTAGCAAAGCTGTCTACACACCCTTCACTTACCCAGCAATTTCCGTAAACACTTCCACACATAGGTACTGTCACTACTAATCTTACTACTGCCAGTTAATGTAATGTTACTAGTACGACATTAATTTTTGTGCTTCAATAAAACTTCAATAAATGCCCACTAAAATGAAAAGCATAGTGTACTGAGGAGTGGTGCGACATGTTTTAATTTTAATTGACTATTACTGGCACTAGCATTATTGCCACTGCAACACTGAAATGTAAGAATATAATAATTAATATAGCATTTCTTGTTTTGTTATTTATTTCAGTTAAAATTTTCCTTTTTATCATGACATGTAAAAAACATTTTTACCTTTCAAACATGTTTATTGTAGAATTAATATTCCAGTTTGATCATTTTATGGAAGCAGTGCTGAACTTTTAGCTACATTTATTCAATTCTTTTTTTAGAATAATAATTTTTTACTTTTTTGTGTGACTTTGCTGAAAACATTGTTATGGGAGTTACAAAATCTCTTTTTATTTAAATGGCAAGGTGCTCAATCAAGAAACAAATTCAGTCACTATGGAGCAATTTTTTCTTACCTTCACATATTTCTATATAGCACAGGCTACCAAAGTTACCATACCTGACTTTAACACTGTTACTTATTGGAAAAATTGACACCTCAGAAATCATTAGTTCAGTGTAATAGATAATGAATGGGAATGAGGAAAATGGATTAGAAAACTGACTCATGAACAGTTTGACTGTATGAAGTACCAAGCAGGATGCTGGTCTGCAATGTGATGGTATGAACATAGGAATAGATGACAGCACTTCCTCCCTCCTGTCTTCCATCACTCCATTCATCCTTTGCTACATCCCTTCCTCCCTCCCTCCCTCGCCACCTGGAGCCAGCGAGCCATGACACCAGAAGGAGAGAGGTAGTGACAATGAAGGGACAAGGGACTGGAAAGAGAAAGAGCGAGAGGTCCACAGAGGGCTAGATAAAGGAGAGAATAACATAAGGGAAGGATTGGAGGATAAAAAATGAGATGGAGCATATATAAATAAAAAATGATACTAGTAAACAATTTTGATGATACATACTCTAAGATTATAGAAGTGATAAAAGGAATTGTACATCACATAGAAAATCTTCCGAAGCTGTGCATAGAACAGGTCTTTTCTAATAGATAAAGTATTACATTTAGAAATTCTAAATGAATGTGACGCACTGCGACTCTTTGTGGCATGATCTCTCAAAATCCATCCTCAGCTGAGCACGCACATGCCTGGAAATGACGACTAGTCTTTAAATTACAACTAAGACAAAGGAAACGGTGGTCTGGTCAGTCAAAATTCTTTTTGGAAAACATGGACACCACATCCTCCTATCCTATCCACTCTCCTATCAGCATACAATTTAAAAGCCAGCATCGGTGATGGCTTGGGCATGCACATGCCGTGGATAACCTGTACATTTGTGAAGGCACCATTAATGCTCAATGATATATGCAGGTCTTGGAACAACATATGCTGCCGAGTAGACAATGTCTTTGTCAGGGAAGGCCTTACATATTTCAGCAAGACAGTGCCAAAGCACATTCTGCATGTATTACAAACAACATGGCTCCATAGTAAGAGTGCAGGTGCTAAACTGGCTTGCCTGCAGTCCCAACCAATGCTTGGGGTATTATGAAATGTAAAAAATAACAAAGGAGACCCCAAACTGTTGAGCAACAATTGGTCTCAGTTCCCAGTGTTGTTAAAATAAGATATGATGCAAAGAGTGATAAACCCGGTCACAACTTTCTGAAACATGTTCCTGGCATCAAATTCTAAATTATATAATTTTCAAAAACAATTAACCTTTTTTGGAAACTGGGTTGTATATATGTATATATATTCAATAATATTTAATAATACAACATGCAACATAAATATTCTATCTATCTATCTATCTATCTATCTATCTATGTAGATATATGCTCTCAGTCATCATAACCTATGATTGTCTGCTTCATTGACTGCACGAATACATAGACAGAGCTGTCAGTCTGTTTCTGTGTATGTGCGTGTTTGTATGTGTGTTTGTATGCGTGTGTGTTTTGAAGACTAGGAACATTGTGGTCCCCTGGAGAGCTCATTTTATCATCTTCTCGCTTGATTTACCTTCTTCTTCTTTTGCTGCTGTGTATTACCAGTCATTAGAAGCTGTTTGGAAACCTAATAGGACACACTGACAAATAGACTGGGAGAGACCAAACCAGGAGAGAGAGAGAGAGAGAGAGAGAGAGAGAGAGAGAGAGAAGGGGAGAGAGACAGAGAGAGAGAGACAGAGAGAGAGAGAGAGAGAGAGAGAGAGAGAGAGAGAGAGAGAGAGAGAAGGGGAGAGAGACAGAGAGAGAGAGAGAGAGAGAGAGAGAGAGAGAGAGAGAGAGAGAGAGAGAAGGGGAGAGAGACAGAGAGAGAGAGAGAGAGAGAGAGAGAGAGAGAGCTTGTTAATCATGTTTCTTGTTTGCCTGTGACATTATTTGTATTTACAACATCAATCTTAAAACATGCATAGAAGTTGTCTAATTTGAGTGATGTCTTTGTTAGTTCTCTCTGTGTAGGTGTGTGTTTGAGAGGGTGGCCAGTGATCAAGGGCTATATACCATACCCCCCCGCCCATCCCTTTCAATTCCCCTCCTCTCTCTTCTCCCTCTGTCTCAACCCATCCAGGTGTGGCTGCACCAGCTGCTAAAGAGAGCAGGACAATTACACACAGAACCACACAAGCATACGCACACTAACATACACACAGACTTCCTCTCTATCTCTGCTGGCTAATTGTCACAAGACAAACAAGGCGTTTTGCCTTTATGCGCTTCATAAACAGGGGCCAAGCAACAATTAACTCCCTGCTTAATTCACTAACTATTCGGAATTCATTTTCTCCTGTGACAGGCACATCTGTCACAGCTGGTAGCGAGTGAGAGTGTGTGTGTTTGTGTGTGGGAGACAGAATTTCTTATGTGTGTTTGATAAAGTGCTACAGGTGAACACTGATAAGTGGTGGAAATAACAAAAAATTTATTGATGAAAAGGAGGTGATGAAAATACACGTGAATTTAAAAATAGATATGTACAAATGGATGTGAAATGAAAAATGGGGTGACAAAATACCAGGTGATTTAATTTAACCTCCTAGGAGCTGGCATCCACATATGTGGACATCACATTTTGGGTTGTCTAGACTACAATACAAAATTTTGCTCTACCTGGGCCTGGTGTCCACATATGAGGACATTATACCACTAATAATAACAAGATGATAATTCTTTGTTTTTATACTCATCAGGTCCAAATCAGCCCAAATAGCAAAGAGAAATTAAAAATGCATGCCATGCAAGAGTTCAGGTCTTAGGAGGTTAAAGCCAATTCAGTTAAAATAGTTATGATGTGATGAAAACAGAGCCCTGTTTCATCATTTTTAACCTGAGAGAGTGAGAGAGACCAGACGAAAGCGTGTGTTTGTTTCTAATGCAAGAAGAAAAACACCAAGGCCAAATGTAAAAAAGAATATTATGTACCTTTTATGTCATGTCATCTCTTTATTCTACTGGTGAAAACTGTAAGTGTGAAATTAGGATAGAGAAGCAAAGCAGGACAGCTTGGACATAGGTGTTGTTTAGAAATAAGTCAAACAAACCTTACACAAAATGTGAAAGTGAAACTACAGATTGGCAAACTGTCTGAAAGATGAGAAGCAGAGGCAGATCATGATCCGTATCTTGATTTAGTGGCCATCAGCTGGAAAAAGACACACCGGACTGAGCCTCAATCTTTTTAAAGCTTTGTGTCTCCTGTTAGGACGGGACAATTTCCACCTTCATTATTCCAATTATTACATAGAGTTTTGGGGCATAATATTATCTCTATCATAGCCTCACCCACATTAATCCTGAGTAGGTGTCTAACCAGCCACAAATAACTTAAAGTCTCAAGATGATAGTCTGTATCTGTACATAAAAGAATATAAGGAATGGGACAATAAAGCTGTGCTGCTAGCATGGCTTGCCTACATAATATTTTGACTCACACTTCTGCAAGTTAGGTCTGTTGTTTATTCACATATCTACTCTCTGTTGAAGAAGTCCTTATGAGTCCTTGTGAAAACTGTCAACAGCAGTCTCAGCAGCAGGTTACCTATAATAGCAGGGACACTGACTCTTGAAAAACATGTTTGCTGTTTAATGTTAAAAAAATGAAGTCCAAATTATAATTTATCAGTCCTTTGAACACCACAAATGGAATTCCAATCACCTCAATTTTATTGGTGGAGGTAAAAGTTTCAGACGCAGATAACTCAGAAACAAATATAACCAAAAACTGTCTGATGTAGAGACAGAATCTGCAGAGGACATGGAGGGAACAGGTGAGGGAGGAGACAACTGAAGATCGATAGAGTGAAATGAAGAGAGAGTGTGTGGATGAGTAGATCAAGATGACTAAAACCAGAGATGGATGGAAGGAGAGTGTGTTGGAGGAGAGAGAGACAGAGTGGATGAGAGTGATTTCTGGCAGATTTTGGCTCATGCTCAGTCCCCTTGCCGAGCAGCTGGACTTCATTAGTGACTGGTGTTAATTACTGGGACTCTACACCCACACATGTGTGTAAGTGTATGCACACAGGCACATGAACACACACCAATAGAGATGCGCACACTCACACAGCCAGTGATTCAGGGTCACCTTGCTAGCCTTGTTTGAACCAGCAGAGAGAAGCGGAGATGGTGCCAGACAGACAGAAAAACAGAAATAGGGAGAGCTCACACACGTGTCAGTCCACTGTGGGAGTTTTATATGTTGTTAGTTGTATTCTGAGCAGTTGAAAAGTGAGCAGTTGTTGGATGGAGAAGTCATAGTGTAGTTCACTGAACGGTTCAGCATAATTAGTTGTATAGATAGACTGTAGAGTGCAGTGCAGATGAATTAAGACGGTATAGCTTCAGAGAACCAGAAGGAGAGGTGGCTGCCTTTGGATTTCTTTGAGTTTCACAAGGAGTTAAGGTTTACCTTGATACTAATACCGCAACAATGATTTGTTTTGTAAAGAATGTACCACAAAACACTGAAAACAACTTGATGTAGCAAGAACCATGATTTGGTGGTGGAGAAATACCAACTGCTAGATTACCACCTTCTCAGCTGCACCATTCATGACGCAGCTATAAAGCTCCAGTGAAGTCTCTGTACACAAGGGACAAGACTGAAAAACAATATTGGATGGCTGTGATCTACTGCCCTCAGACACTGAATTGAAAACAGACATGATTCTGTAGTGGACTTCACTGCATGGGTTCAGGAACACTTCCAAAAAACATTGTGAGTGCAGTTCATCGTTGCATCCACAAATGCAAGCTGAAACTCTCCCAACTATACTGCCAAGTAGACAATGTCGTTGTCAGGGAGGGCCTTGCTTATTTCAGCAAGACAATGCCAAAACACATTCTGCATGTATTACAACAGGATGGCCAGTAGTAGAAGAGTGTGGGTGGCCTGCCTGCAGTCCCGACTTGTCACCCACTGAAAATGTTTTGTGCATTATGAAACATGGAATACGAAAAAGGAGATCCTGAACTGTTAAGCAGCTGAAATTGTACATCAAGAAGGATGGGAAAACATTCCACTTACAAATTTACAGCAATTGGTCCCCTCAGCTAATAAAGTTTACTGAGGGTTGTTAAGAAAAAAGTGATGCAACAGAGTGGTAAAGATGACCCAGGCTCAACTTTTCGAAACATGTTGCTTGTACCAAATTCTAAATGAGGATATATTTTCAGAAAACAGTGAATTTTCTGAGTTTCAACATTTGATATGTTGTCTTTTTACTTTTTTCAATTAAATATTGGGTCTCAGTATTTTGCAAATCATCACATTCTGTCTGTATTTACATTTTACACAGTATCCCAACTTTTTGGAAAACTGGATTTATATGTGCATATATATTCAATATATATTAAATATCACAACATGTAACACACACACATGTGTGTGTGTGTGTGTGTGTGTGTGTGCCCATGTATTACTCACATTGTGGGGACAAAAACCTGTTTACACAGTCACATTGTGGGGACTCACCTTACTTGTGGGGACAAAATACAGGTCCCTACAATTTAAATCATTACATTTTAGGGTAAAGACTGAGGATAGGGTTACGGGTTAGGCAAGGTTAGGCTAAGACCCAGGAAATTAATGTAAGTCTATGTAATGTCCCCACAAGTGATGAAAACATTGTGTGTGTGTGTGTGTGTGTGTGTGTATGTATATATGTCAGTGTATATATATATATATATATATATATATATATATATATATATATATATATATATATATATATATATATATATATATATATATATATATATAGTGAGTGACATTTCTGCTATTAAAATATTTCTACTTTATCACAGCGGTGTATGGTGAGCTGTGGTTGTACTGGGCACCTCCCCAGTGTGACGGTACCATTTCAAAGTTTAAGATGTGAAAGTCAAATATCCTATAATAGTTTGTTGGAGGTTGAAACAAATGTGTTGACCAATAGATTTTTTGAACAGTGTTGTTTCTGGATTCTTCGCTGCAATCTAGCTTTGACAGTGCCACTCAGGGCAATTTTACCACAAGGAACTTCTTCATAAGTTTAACCAATTTTGGAACTCAGAAAGGTCATACAGGTTTGCAAACACTTAGCGTATAGGATATTGTACAACATCATATGGGCCCATTAGCTTGCAGAATGAAACTAGCTGAAGGGAAGGGTCCTAATGCTACACAACACAAGTGTACACCCCACACCATCCAAATGAAACCCTGAGCACTCTACATCAAAGCATCAGTGAAGGAGACACCACCACAAGAGGATCAGCCTGCCACCCGCAGCCCAAAAGTTCCTGCCTGGCGAGAGAGAAAAACAAACAGTTAATAAAGTTAAGCAGGGTGAATAACCTGCTTGACTCATGAATATCCTGGTGCCTAATTAACACAGAGGCCACTTATTTCTTCCAGCTGAGAGGCGCACTGGCATTCCATAACAGACACCACAAAACCACGCTGCATACTGGGCCAAAGAAATACACTGAAATTGTCAACTGTGATTAGAAAGTACACATTAAACACATGAGCACACACATACAGAGGCGGCTGTGGCTCGCACACTTCTCAGAAGCCTCAGCAGAGTCTGTGGCAAGATACTGAACCCCAAATTGCTCCCGATGCTGTGCCATTGGTATGTGAGTGTGTGAATGGATAACACTTGTAATGAGCAGGTGGCTTAGCTGCCGTACAAATGTGTGTGAATGCACACTTGTGTTGTAAAAGCACTTTGGGTGGTCATTAGACTAGAAAAGCACTATATAGAATACAGGCTAGTTACACACACACACTTAGACACAGTTGACTATGTAAAAAAAAAAAAAAAAAATACAAACACAAAAGAATAACTATACTTATAATAATGATAATAATGGTACACAAAACAGTGAAACACAGAACACACAAGAGAAAATAACTCTTCCATATAAACAACTGACAAGTTGAAAGAGCTCAGCACAACAAGAAAGTATAAAAGTTATTTCTTTAATTTTCCAGATTTCTTCTTGAAATAGTTTGTTGACACCTACCTGTTTTCCTAGTTGAAAAATGGTGAAAAAGTTAACAACTGCTATACAGTTTAACAAACTTGTTTCTAAAATGGATATCATTTGTCTGTTCATGTCCCCGCCATGTAGCCACTTCTAGCTACAGTGCAAGATAACAATGTGCAGTGTAGGCTAATGTTCAGAATACAGGCACTGAATGTTTTTGTATTGTTTTCACCAGCATGTAATGAGGAAATGTGGCGGTCATAAACGGTCAACCACACAATGACTATGTCTTCATTGGCCTGCAAAGTTCACAGACACAATAAGATTGCCAATTTGGAACTACACTCAAATTAAAAGTAATGCAAACACCCATATACATACCAGAGAACAGAGGCGCATTTTACCAGAAGGTGGCAGGGTGAAAGGGTCAAATGGCAGACCAGAGACCAAGGAAAGAAAAGTTACACACAGCTGGAGGCCAAATAGAAGTTGCCAAATAAAATGAATCATCCTACCTCAAGAAAAACAAATCTGTGTTATTCTTTAGCCAGAGCTGAGCCAGCTACACTGCAAAGAAAGAGAGCAGAGACAGATATAACCCCAATGACATGCTACTAAAGCAGTGGACCATGCCACCCACACAGAAGTCAGGCTGAAGGAAGGGTTAGGAAGTGTACATCTGAGTAATGGTCATCCACTTTAGGTAGTGTTGAATGGCACGCCCTACTGATCAGAGTATCATTGAATCCTTCCTGGTGACAATTTTGTGACTAAGAGGAAAGGAGAAAACCTTATCTGCTACACTTTGCATACATGCTGTGCGGTATATTTTGGCCTGTTGCCAGTGTTGGATCATTACTGATCAAGTGATTTTTGTCAGACAAGTTTTACAAATGTGAGTTAATTAATAGAGCAGCTGGGGTGAGCAAGGGGGAGAAAGCAAGACTTATAACAATATAAACAAATTCTTATTATTTTTGGCCAGACAACAGCATGCTTCACCACTAGCCACCACTTGATTCAGCAGTTTTTTAAATCATGTTTCAGTCACATAGTAAAATAAGGAGAGAAAGGAATGATGGTTTAAAGATGGGCAACAGCACAGCATTAGGTGGGAGGCAAAGCCATGCTGGGAGATGCTGAATGGTTTTCTTTGGCTCTTAATTACACGGCAGAAGGCAGGAATGAGAGCGAGGCAGAGAGAAAGGTTGAAACAACGGCATACACTGTCGCTCTTATCTTTCATCTCTAAACAGATGTCAACCAGGCTGTTCTCTTTATTGCAGTACAAAGACCTTCTGACAGAAACACACACAGGCATGCACAACCCATCATCCTGGGCAAATCAATGCATTCTGGCTTCAGTAATTTCCCAAGGTGCTTTGCTGTGCCCCTTGGGTGAGCAAGGTGACAAAGCCAGTAACAGAGGAGACTGTCTCTTACTCTCTGCCCTCCCTTTTTTTTTTTTTTTTTTTTACCCTTGTTTGCCTTCTTTCTTTTCATTCTTTCCTTTATGGCTTTCAGCTTATTTGCTTGTCTCTATACTATATGTGCATTTACACAATATGCAATGTTCTGTCGTACGTCTACTGCTGGAAACTGAGATATATGTTTTTATGTTAAAAGTGCATCAGTTATTCTTTTAGTCATTATAACAGTATAATCAGCAGATTCTAGCTGAAATTTTGATATTTAACCAGACCTTTCTATTGGAATTTCACCTGGGCCCATAATATTTCTGCGGATCTCTGTTACACTGTTTTGGTTAAGAGTTGTTTCGTTATTTGTTGTTTTCATTGTGTTTTCTCCCAAACAGTTACTCTATGACGGGCAGAATTTATGGGAACCAGACTCAATTAGATTTCTATTTGTTATTTCTTGATGATTTAGTCTGGCATTGTGTTTATGTTAGCCCTTTTCTGTTTTTTTGTTGTTATTATGCCTTAACCAACCAGTAGTGAGAGATGAATCCACCCCACTGAAGGACAGACCGTTAATTTAATATTTTTGATGTCAATTGAAGAAATGTGCCAATTTCACTTAATTGTGAATGTTGACTTACAATGACCTGTAGAGCTTCATTGATTGACTTGTTTATCACCATCATCACAACTATATGCATTTGAATTGGTGAAAAAGCGGTTGTTTGGCAGCAAAATGATCTGAAACCTGGACATTTATTTAACTTATTTTAATCTCCAAAATTGCCTCCAAGGCATTGTACATAATGCAATAATTTACCTCAAAAAGCACAGTTTTGTGCACCAGTAGTTCTTGCAGTAGGAACAGCAATATAGGGCTTCATTCACTCACAGCCTACGCCTGCACAATATTCCACACAGCATAAAACAACTCAGGTGAAGCGCTTCATCATGTGGGGATATGTCTGTTTAAAAGGCTTTGCACTCTGCTGGTATAGGTCTGTCAGTTGGACACAGAGTGGGGCTGGAAACACCACATGAACCCCCCCACCCACAACATAATGATAATTACAATCATTATGCTAATATCGTGTTGTCATTTAATGTTCTGTTTAGTTTTAGGTAGAATAAGCACTAACTCATTTTCATAACTGTGTCCGCTTTATTTCTTAGCTACTTACTTTAGTTCTTCTGTGACCCCTCACTCTCTCCTTCCCATCAACTCACCTCCACATCCTCATCTCATGTTCTCTGTCCCTCTTCATCCTTGCATCTGCCCTGGATAAGAGACACTCATTTGTGACAGAGCCAACCTGCTAATGGTGGATGGCAAGAAACAGACCTGGCCATGCCAAATATACACATACGTGCGCGCGCACACACACACACACACACACACACACACACACAGTATTTGTACGTCTGTCGAAATACTCATACTGAGACAGTCTGTGCAACTACATACACACACATGCAGTCCCAGGTACAGGCGCACACACGGACACACATCAGTGCATAAATACACAACACATTCACACTAATATATTCATATAACACTCTGTATGCTCCCTGCATTGCTCCTGGTGCTGGGCTCCCTCTCTGCTCTGCGCCATGCCTCTTCCTCCTCCTCCTTCTCTTCATCCTCCACCCCCACCACCTCCTTCTCCTTCTCCCAGTACATCTGGCATGCTCAGCTGCCGAGAAGCGGCATAATTATCCCGTCGGAGACGCATACCCTCCCATACACATACACACACTGTGCAACAAAAGCTCACACACACTTGTCTTCGTCGATCCGCGCCGCTCCCTGCTGCTCTTCGTCACTACCGGGGCTTCATTAGAGTACGTGGAGTGTGTGTGTGTGTGTGTGTGTGTGTGTGTGTGTGTGTGTGTGTGTGTGTGTGTGTGTGTGTGTGTGTGTGTGTTGATGCATGGTGGTTCTGGATGCTGTCCAGATGTTTTTTCTTTATAGTTGAGGAGTCGGGCGTGTCCTAGATGCAACTGCCCTGCTCCTGTATGCTCAGTGTTCTGAGTTTGAATCCCACCTGTTTCACATATAATCTAGCATATTTCTCCCCTTCTCCCACTGTTCACATCAGTGTCTAGTCTAATTTAGCCATCATGTAGAAGATAGCAAATGGGCAGCAGAGAGTATCACTTCATGTTAGTCTGGGATGGAACAAGGACCTTCTTGTGTTGCAGAAGGGGAACATGGAAGCTGGGCTTCACACCTTACCATACAACAGATCCCGAGTCTTTCTGTTTTATTTGTATTTATCTTTGAATACAACTAGAATTATTTCCTGGAAGTCTTGTTTACTAGTATGAGTTACCAGAAATGAAGATGCTATAAATGCAGAGGAGAAAATACTTGCTTCATTATAATAAATAAATGTTAAAATAAGAAGTAGACACGTCCTGTTCTCACACTTTCTCTATCTGCAGTAGTAATTGCAGGGGTGCTTTTAGTCTGTGTGGTGTCACATTGTAATTACTGCCTTGTACAGGTGAAGGAGAGGCTGAGGTCGAAATGCTGCTGCGTGTGTGTGTGTGTTTCTGTGTGTGTGGGTGGTGGTCTTGTGTATGTGCATGTGTGTGTGACAGAGAAAAAAAACAGAATGTGAATGATTGAGTACAGTGTGATTGGCAGTAATTGCGTGCGTGCGTGTGTGTGTATGTGTGTGTGTCATTCAGTGTGAAAGTGTGCGGGTGTGTGTATGCTCATAGTGCCCGCTGTGGCTGCTAAGAGTGGTACCGTAGGTTTGATTCCCACTGCCACTTTGTGTCAGACTTACCACAGAGCCGACAGCAATCGAGCTTTGTGGAAAAGTCTGGAAACGCCTTTCCACCATTCTATTTTCAATCCATGCTTTTAGTGCCACAGAAAGCATGCAATAAAGCACCTGCATCAATCACATGGTTGAATGCTAAAGACCAATCAGGTGACAAGCTTTGACTTTGTCTGTATGTCACTGACACAATAGGCCACTTGAGTCTGTTGATTTCATCCTTTCCAGACCATCTACCTTCAGTTTACCTTATCCTTTTTTGATTGTTCAGAGAAACTTGTGGTTATATGCCATTATCATGAAAATAACAGTTGTTTAAGAATTCTTACAATCAACATATATTGGTCCAGTTAGTCCTAAGTAGGTACAGTCACAACATTGTCCTTGAACCTTTTTCCCTTCCACTACAAACCTCATCATATGTCTGTCTCTAGTTATTGAATGAAATCACTATTGAATGTGCTGAGACTTAATTAAAACTTTCCTAGTCTGATCGATTTTATTTCTCCACAAAATAGACCTATGTGCTTCTAGAGGCTTGGGGATGTAATAGCTACTGTTAGGGCTAGTTAATAATCTACTGTATCTTGCAGGCTAACTGTGAACACACTAGCCAGCAGGGATAATGCTAGTTAGTCACAACAGCTCCCAGAGTGTGTTTCTATTTTCTCCATACTGGGTCATTTACTCCCTACTGGCATTTTGCTCTTGTACATGATTTCATTCAGTAAAGAGTCACTTAAGGAGAGAAAAAAACTCTTCGGCCTAGCAATCTTGGTGACTTGTTTGCTTGGTCACTAACATTGCAAAAAGTTCACACAGTTCATTCAAAATACATATTTTTCATATCCTGTCTGTCTTCAAATCATTGCTCTTTTGTAGAGCAGTTTAGTCTGTAAGAGGCTTAAAAAAAAAGGATGTGCAACATGGCTAATAAACTACTGTAGCTTCCTCCATTTTGGACTCTCCAGCTTGCTAAATTATGAATCCTGTCGTCAGCTTGAATAGTCAAAAAATTTTGTCCTATGTACACTTTTACGTGACCTTGATTGAAAACATGATGAGGTCAAGGAATGGTGTGGAGAATTTATAAGGAAATGTTATGGGTGGGATGTAATTATGCGACAGCAGATGTCACTGACCTGGGTCTGCTATGGTGAAAGTACAGTGTTCCCGAGATGGACTACTAAAAGCACAACTTACTGTATATCTGTGAATTCTTAACGTTTCGTTTCATGTGGGCTATACAAACATTGACAACGTGGTGAAAAATGCTACTTCATTACCAAGTTTGCAATTGAAATAAAAAGACAGACAACACCACCAGCCCCAATGAGTGCCTTCCCCTACAGTAACAGTTTTACCCATGAGATTCATTGGACTCTCACGAACACATTCGCGCACACAGTCAAACAATGGTAGGGGTCTAGGTAGAAGTGTAATTTCCCCAGTGTTCTCCCTAACCTGGATTATCTGACACATTGACACTAGAGAAAAAGGATCTTTCTCTCTCTCTCTCTCTCTCTCTCTCTCTCTCTCTCTCTCTCTCTCTCTCTCTCGCTCTCTCTCTCTCTCTGTGTGTGTGTGTGTGTGTGTGTGTGTGTCTCCAGGGAAGAGGCTTTTTGTATTTTTTTTTAGCTCTCACAGGAACAGCCTTTTTTTCACAGTGGGGTTGAACAGGACTGGCCAGGGTTATTAGGGGTATATGACAAATAATAGAGTTTATTTCAAGGTCAGGTTCAGGCTCTCACAAATCAAAGCTGCATCACTACAACCTGTCACTTCATCATCGCTAGAATCGCTTGGAAATTCAGTTTAAGTCTGACAGATTTGAATCTCTCCCCTCATAATGTCTGGTGAAAAATAATTCTGCAATTAGATGTGAACATATTCTGGCTCTACACGTAGCCTTCCCCCGCTGCTTCTCTGATGTCTGAATGGTTTATTTCAACCAAACCAGAGTTGGTGGTGATTGTTGGAACAGTGTAAAGATGAACAAGGAAGGTTTTGGTGAGACATGTGTGCACTTCCATGATGAAGTAGCTGTTTTCGTAAATGGAGTCTGTTGGCTTTGGTGAGAGCGATCTCACTTGCTAATAAAAGGTTTATCTCTGTAGGGATCCTTTCCATAATGTTGTCAGACGCTTAGAATAAAGATCTGAATCTGGCAGTGGCAAACACAAGCACTTTTAGTGGATGTACATTGATGATTCGCAATTGCCCAGACGGAATACATTGTAACCTATTTCATGGCTGCAGGCTGCAGTGCATCCGGCTCAATAGTGGACCAATTTCAAAAATTCTTGTCTCCATCGGTCACTTGGACACAAAATACGGAAAATTGGGTTATATTTGACTGGAATTTTGTCCCATTTTTCTAGAACATTGACATCTTTCAGGACAAGTGAACTGGCATCATTTATTTCTAAATAAAACCCAGACTGGGAGATGTAGTCCAGTCTGCTCCTTAGCTCAAAATTAACCAGTTAGTTCCTGGAGTATTGAAAGCAAAATCAACCGATAATAACATCCCCAATTCCAGTGCATGTGCATATGGGAAAACATGCCTTTTTTTTGTTAACTGTTGCATCAAATAATGGTGATGTCAGAAAAGTCAGAATGAGTGAAAGTCTGGAAGAAAAAAGATTGGTATGGTGGTTAGGTGAAATCTCAATGGTTTCTGTTGCTTTTGGACTTTTGGAGAAGACTGGGACTTTCAGGAAAGCAAGTTAAAAGTTCATGGACTTTACATATTTAGTGCTTACTGAAGAAGTTCTCCAAGAGGGATATTGAATCCCAATCTAAAGCAGTGTAGGAACCTCAAAATTTGTTGTCTCACAGTGATGAGCCGGACTTCCTATTGGAAAACACAGAGAATGTATTGTTAGTAACCTTCCTTAACATTGTGTGATAGATACAGTAAGCCCGTGCTTGCAAATGTGCTTTGATTCAGGTAACAATCTTTAGCAGAGTTTTGTTCTTGTTCTTGCTTTATTGACATTGGCGGCATTTCAGTGAATGACTTCCCGCCACTAGACGTTACAGCTAATGTTCTACATACTGCCACCTGCTGTACCACAGGGGAATGTAGCAAACACATCAAATAGACAGTTATGCCTCCCATCAACATTACACCCAACCTTTTTTTTTGAAAGATTAAGACATTTATGGGGAAATATTTAAAAGGGAGGACAGGCGGGAGAAGGGGAAAATATGGAAGAACACTGGGAAAATGGGAGGGTTGACAGGTCTGCTGTAAAGGCTGCAAACAGCTCTGACTTCCTGACTAAAGTTCAGACAAATGGATGTCAGATCGATAGCTTCCCACCAGCAATATTTGCTATCAATGCATGTCCTCCTCATTACCGCAGCAGGCTGCCCTCTCCATGGACTTGAATTATTCATACACACAAACAGGCACAAATATGCAGCTGCACACATACACACACACACAATCGCACACATACACATATAGACATACACACAAACTGCATCTGAGGAGAAACCGGTCTTTTGCTTTCTCTCTGCCTCCAATCGTTCCTTCCCTCCTTCCTCCCTCCCTCTCTGTTTCATTTGTTAATTTTCTCTTTCTCAGTTTCACTTTAGCCAAGAGCAGAAGAAGAATAGACAAGCACTAGCCCCACCTACCTCCCCTCTCTCTCTCTCTCTCTCTCTCTCTCTCTCTCTCTCTCTCTCTCTCTCTCGCTCGCTCATTATCATCATCATGAACCTCTCGTTCACCCAGATGCTTACTCATGGATACTTGCCTCACTCAGGACATCCTCCCGCCTGTTTATTGTGTCTTTTATCTTAGTTTCTAAGAAACCACTTAGACCATACCATTATTTTTTAAAAAGTGATGGACGTTCTCTCATCATGTTCTCATCCTGGTGATGCACAAAGCCTTCCTACCAGACAGCCTTTCTAACACACAGTTAATGTTGTAAAATGGTCGCAGTTTGGTTAGGTTTAGGCATCACAACTACTTGGTTCGGTTTAGGTGTCACAGCTGCTTGGTTAGTTATAGGAAAAGATCATTCACTTTTGGTTTCACATTTGGTTTCTCACAGGATATGAACTCTGGTCACCTTAGTCAAAGTCGTATGCTTGTTTGAGCAATCCATCCAACCCACCTTCCTCCCTGTGTAGCCTTTCTTGCTCTTTATAATACATCACCTTGCTCTGAGCATCTAATATTGCCATGGATGTGTTTGCAATGGACTAAGTTGAAAGCCTGTTGTGTCTCATATAGATGCTAAAGGATATTGTGTGCAGGGTTCTAAATTAACTTTTTTGATCACCAGCCAATGTGGCTGGTGACCTTCTAAAGTTACCAGCCAATCAGAATTTCCACTAGCCAAATTTTTTCCTGGTGAAAATAAGAGAGATTATGAGTGCCACTGAATGCGTTTGATCATTTTATTTACATTGTTGGCATGAAAAATGCACAGAAAGTACAACACATGAAACAAAATATACACAGAAAGTGCAAAAATTTAATTTATACAAACAAAAAATGCTGTCAGATTTATTATTTTATAAAAGACATTTTTCCAGTATTTAGTATCAGTATTATTACATTCCTAATAAAATGTATTTTTCCTTTCAACTTAAAGTGTTTCTACTTTCCTTCTTTAATAAGAAATATATATAAGTAACAGCCATGACTTAAACACTTGCAAAAAATTGCATTGGTAATAAATTGAATTATGTATGTACAACTAGAAAACACAAATAGTGCAGCAGTCAGTACTGCAGACTCCTTAGGCTTTCCTGATGACTTCGGGCACTCTCATGGTCCTTTACTGCCTCGACTTTAAATTATTAGTCCCCACCACAAAATTATTCGTCTTGTTTTTTTCTTTCATGAACATGCGGCAATCCTTACAAAACATGACGGCATTTTCGTGATCAAACACAAGCCATTCACGACCTGTCAGCCATTTAGCGTTAAACTTTCTTTTCTTCGTTTCGCACGCTTTGTCGACATTCTCATCCCCTGCCTCCTTCCTCTTCTCGCCCCCAGACGTCTGTCCCAACCACCGCAGCATTTAGTTTAACTTTACTTTTTACTTTTAGCTAGCTCAGTCTCCTTTTTTACAGTTTATACGCTGCCGTTCATTCTTCCTCTTCTTCTTTGTGTTTGCGTTTCCGTGGTTTCTCGCGCCGGTTGCACTACAGACTGTAGTGTGCCTGCGCACAGCCAATGGGCGTCTTGTACGTCATCACGTAGCATTACGACAGTGTTCATGGGAAATGTAGGACGGACTGTCCGGGGGACAAATGACCAAGAACTGTAGAGCGGCTCTGACTGACATGATTGCCTAATGCATTACCGGCCAAATTGGCTAGTAAGTTTTTATTTACACCCGCCAATATGAATTTTAACCCGCATTTGGCGGGTTGGCGGGTGTTAATTTAGAACCCTGATTGTGTGCATCTGTATGAGAGGCTGAGGGCCTTAACAAAGTGCTGGTATTTGATGCCCTGGGAATGAGACCAGGTTGGGAATATTTTATTTCTATGTCCATCTGTCCTTCCTTCTCAGTTTGTCTTTCATTCTTTTACTGTAATCAAACAGAAAAGAGCTGTCCTACACCTTGTCTGCTGTCTTGCAGTGTTATCATAGCAGCTATAATCATTTCCTCTTTTAATAATGATCATAAAGTTTAACAGCCTGGTATTATTGTAGCTGTTAACCACTTAATGTTGTCTGCTAAGAGTTTATAATGACACCGCTTCTGTGTGTGTATGTGCGGTCCCTGTAGTCCAATTATATCTGTTATGTTATGTTATGAGTGTTAAACACAGAATATATAAAAACTGGTGTAACACAGCTTCAGCCCAGACCTTTCACTGCACCTGTTGACACAAACACACAGAGAGACAGAGGGATGGGTTGCCATGCGGGAGGTTTCATTGAAATTGTTTTCTCACCACACACAAGTCCTTCTATCATTCAACCTTTCCAAACCTGTATTTACTGAAGTATAATGAGTGTATATACCAGATCATAAAGGATAACTGTTTAGGTGAAAAAAATGTCACAGGCTTTTTGGCCACTGTGCCACACACTGCAAGCCACAAATGACCATGATGCACATGCACACATACATTTTGAGCTCCCAACACATGGTTGATTTCAGACCTGATGTTCAAGGTGCTCCTGCTATAATTAATCTGATTGTTATCCCTGCGTATGCATGTTTTGTATGTGTGTGTGTTTAAAGGAGGAGGAATATTGTGTTCCAGAACTGTAATATACAGTATGTAAGTGTGCTCAGATAGCAAAGAGGACATACTGTAATGGCTTGACAGAGATAATAATTCTTCATCATGGAGAATTGATGAGAGTTAACAGCATTAGTGTTACGCCATGTCATACTGCTCATCCATTGTTGTGATGGTACACTGTTCATTATAAGTTGTTATAATAGTACAACATGTAAGTTGTCTAAGGTAAGGTACACTATTCATCAGTCGTTACTCTGGTAAACAGTTCATCAGTTACTACACTGTTCATCATCAGTTGTTGTTATGGTAAACTATTCATTGTCCAGGAGTGAACTGCACTTCCTTCCTTTTTAAGTTGTGCTGCAGCACTGAAGCCTCACTCTGGGGCTAAATTCAGGTGACGTATCTCCACGTTTGCACATATATATTGGTGTGTGTGTGTGTGTGTGTGTGTGTGTGTGTGTCTATGCAGGGTTTGATGTGCCCTGAGGCCCTTAGTCCTTAGTGGCTGGCTAACTGGGCGCAGAGCGACCCTCATCCTCACCCTGATCGATGCGTTGTGTCTGTATGTATGTATTTATGTGTGTGAGTGGGTGTGTCGAGGTGTGTGTTTGTCTTGTTAGCAGGAAGCAGAGGAGAGTCTGGGACCCCTGCATTCCCTGCCCAGGGACACATACAGGTCCCAGCACCTGGACCAAATGTACACATGTACACACATGGACACATACACAACCATACACACAAAGATGTGGATGCGCACTCCAGATACACACAACTCACCACCTCTCTCTCTCATTCTCTCATTTTCTCCGTCTGTCACTCTCATACACACTTTCTGCCTGACACGTACACACACACTGTGCATACAGATTGAGTACTAACAGCAGTCCCAATGCACTGCAGTAGCACTAAGCTTAATGTAGAGACATGGCCTGGAACACAAGCACACTCACTGCAGAAGACAGTGCTTCCAGGGGTTTTCATGGTTGAAAATATGAAAAACAGATCCAAAACTGTGGAGAACAGTTTATAGTTAAGATGTTGTGATTTTTTATTATTCATCAGTTTGACAGAATTATGTGCATGTTTCAAAATTCTGCTTGACTAAAAGTGCATAGATATAATATTGCCAGCAAAATGTACTTAAAGTCTAGTAAAGTGATGAGGTGTATGAGTGAGTGTATACACACACACACACACACGTGCGTGCGTGCGTGTGTGTGCGTGTGTGTGCGTGCGTGTGTGTGTGAGGGAAAGAGAGATGGTAGCTGTTGATTAATGAAATGCATTTCGTGATGAAGCAATCTTTTTTTTTACTTTTATGATTTGTACTGTAATTTTACTGCACTGCTTTGAATGGAGAACATACATGGAATGCAAGCTGCACACAGTTCACGTGCGTGCAGGCACTTAACCTTGCACTTAAGTGAGAAAATCACAACAACTTGAGGGCGACAAAGAAAAGGGACAGAAAAGAACAAAAAAGCTCACATATGGTCACATGACATTGAAGGGACTGAAAAATGCAAAATTTTGATCAAATATGCCTAAAAAATATAATATGAAGCAATAAAATTAATAGATAAGTGTGTCCTATTTGTCCAGTGTAGTAATAATGCTTAGTATTGTGTCTGAGTCAAATGACATTGAAGCTTATGAAAAAAACTGCAAATATTATCCATTCAAAAATTACGTGAAATAAATTCATTACATATGGGCAATCAAAAAAGGCATGCTCGAGACCAATTTTGAACAATTTTTAGATCATAGTTTTCACTAATATGAGTAAATCAGCAACATAAGAACATTGAAAATAAGATTTGTTTTGTGTCACTCAAACACTAATTTGTTGATGGTGCCTACTGATACCCCTGTGGTTAAGGACAAGGGCTCAGGAGGTGAGCTAACCATCCCCTTACATTGGAAGATGCTGTTCAATCCAGAATAAATGTTTGTCAAATATCCAACTTCAAAGCAACTTTGTGAATTTCTGCTTCCTAAAATGATTTGTCAAGTACTGGTCCTCCAGAGGTACCTAACCTAGCTTTCATTACAAACACACATTTGTTTGCCTCACGAGTAACAGCAATTCATTTATTACCTTGATCTTGCAGAAATTGTGTATGTGGGCAGCTGATACCAAAGTAACAGTAATTTTAGCCTTTTGCGCTTTTCTCGTAATTTTCAGCAAAGGCAGGGAAAACCCAGTAATGACATGTTTATTGCTCATAACTGCATTTCTATCAGCTGTGTGTTCTTCTCTTCTCAAATTGACCTCAGCAAAGTTGGGAAATGTTGACTTTTTCTGACAGAGTGGCAAAAATTATTTATTAACTTGCTTTGCCTTTATGTACCAAGCTAGTTCAGAGTGTCAAAATCCTAACAAGCTAATAATTGAATTACAAGCACCAATCCCAAAATCTTGACTTTACAGGATAATATAAGTACACACCTCCTATAAGTTGGTCTTTATTGTGAGCAATTGTTACACTAAATGTGTACATACATCTCTGTATGTATATCCCTAATGCGCTCCCTTTTTTGTCTCCACTTTCCTTTTCCTCTGAGCTCCTCCTCTCACTCCCTCCCCTCCCTTTCTCTTCTCTGCAGGAGGAGCTGGAGGTTGGGGGGTTTATGAGTTGGCAGTCCAACTGCTGAAAGGGTGGACACCTATGGGGACCCTCACAGCAGCACACTGACACATGCACATATGTGCACACATTCACACACACACATGCACACACGCACACATATACACACACAGACACATACAAACACATATATGCACACACTACATACCCAGAGCCAGAGCCCAGGGAGTGTATGTGCAGAGAGCAGCTGTAAGGCCAGTGGAGTCTTACTGTAGTTCTTTGTTCAGCCCTGGCTCGTCTCCACTGACACCCTCTCTTTCTCGCACTCTGTTATTCTTTCAGTTTTTCTCTAGCTGTCTTTCCCTCCTCCTCACAAGTCTTTGACTTTTAACCTGTGCTAGAATTTTTGTCCTTCACTGTTTTTGGCTCTATTCTTATTTGTCTTTCCATGTAATATGGCTCCTTCTCACGGCGTCTTCAGGCCTCTAGAAAGTATTTAACAATTCAGTTTCAAACAATATAAATTGATATATTTCGCAAATTAGTTTCATGCAATGCTGATTCAGCGTTCACAAGCAGTGAAAGCTGAAAAGCCAGAGGAGAGTGCCACCTACAGACACTCAAACTTAAATGTTTGATTGACATGTGTGAAATCCAGTGCAAAACCCTACTGCAACAACTGCACATCCTTAATGATCATCAGAATAAGAAGTTTTAGAATATCAAAAGGGTTGATTTTATCACACTGTCTGCCTTTCATTCTCTATGTTCATTCTTTTATACACACATGTCCAAAGTCCAAACAGAGAGACAGACAGACAGACAAATAAAGAGAGGAGAGAGAGGCAGGTGGATTACAGAGAGAGGCCTGTATTTCTGTTTTATACAGTCAACACTTGGCAGATAATGGAGACCAAGCTGCTTTTTGTCTGCTTGTAACTTGTTGTGACTCCCCCCATGCTGTGTGTGTGTGTCTGTGCGTGTGCGGATGTGCATGCGTGTGTGTGTGTGTGTGTGCTGGCCTGTCTCTCAGTGTCTTTGTATGCTAGTGTGGGTGTATTCTTTGGCATAACAGACATATCAGTCGTGTGTATATTTGCCTTGTGTCAGTGTGTCTTAGTGTGTCATGCCGGTTTCTGAAGTGAGGGAATGAAAGGAATCATCTTCTGTCGACATGGCGTTCAGGCTAATTACAGCAGCTTAAGTGCTTTACCCACGGTCATCACACACTGTCAAAATACACCACTGAGCACTTGAGCTTCTGCGTTTTAATTCTTAAAGACCATGATGGCTTGCTTTTAACCAGCTCAGTTGTACTTCAGTGCTGCGTGCATGTGTGCGTGCAGATGTATGCACACATTTGTAAATACTTCACTTGTCTGTGGGAGGGGTTGGCAGGCACTTGATGCTCAGTTATCAAAACTACATGAAGGCAGAAGAAAATATGAATATGTCTGTCATATATGGATTTTATTTCAAAACATATGACAAATAGAACGATGGCCAGGTACACCACTTATTTGGGTGTGTTTATGTGCAGGTTTGCGTTTATGTACATACTCCTTTGTGAGTGGATAAATAAATTACTCTGGGAGTGTGTGTGTACCTGTGTACCGAGGGTTTTTGGGTTGTATGGTGCAAGTGGAGTGTGTGTTTACGTGCTCCCAGGCCACTGTTTAACGCTTAGCGAGCTGGAACTAATTTGCTAATTGAATTTTTATTTGGGAAGAAATGACATTGAAAGAGGGGGAGAAACAAGAGGGAGAGAGGGATGAAGAGATATGCTAGGGAAAAATCCTCATATGTTTCTTGAGAAAAGTGGGGGAGAAAGATCAATTTTGCTTTTGAAGTTGTATAAGTTGTATGTTGGTGTGGCATGACTGTGGTCTTTCGGTCCCTCAAACACACAGAAATTTTCCAGTGCCACTTGGCATCCTCTATGTGTGTGTGTCTCTGTTGGGTAGCTGACAGGCAGCTGTGAATGCCTGCTGGTAGATTATAAAGAAGCCTGGCATCTCCTAGAATACACTTTAACTGCAGTTCCCCATAAAGAAGGTCGAGCAGTCAGAGCAGAAGTGAAAGGGAAAGGGAAAAATAATGAATAATGGACTTTTATTCTCCAATTTAAAACATGCAGCCGCAATTCTCACTTGGCCAACATACTTAAGCACTTTTTAACGTATTGTTTTTATTTATCTGCTTCAAGCAGGTTTGGTTGTTAGCAGATATTAAGGATAGTTATTGATAGTTATCTTTATCACACAGAAACCAGAAATTTCCAAAAATGTGTGGACAGAGAGAAAAAAGTATATCAAGTTATCAAGAGCAGTAAAATAGAGGACATGTGTGATGTGAGAAACAGATAACAGATGAGTTAAATGAAAAAGAGAGGAAAAGGTTGTCTGGGGAAAAGAACGCAGGAGGACAAAATGTAGAGAAGACCTTGGGTAAAGGCTCTATGGGAAAAGTAGAAGGGGGAGTTCAGTCAGTAAAAGAGGTGAGAGAGGGGGTTGTTCAAGGCTGTTATGAGGAGGACTTGGGTTGAGCCATTAGGGGAGTCATGTCAGTATCAGCTGCCCCTCTCTCCATATTTTCCCACTGTCCCCCTGGGCTACTGACCAGAGTTTTCTAAGATTGCTATAAATCTTGCAAACAAAAGAGACCTGATACCTCTCTTCTGGAATAAGGGTTTGTCTTCCACAGAGCAGTAATTTTGGGGGATATACAGTAGATACAATGACGTGTAAACAGTAAATAAAAATGTAAGTTTTTGTAGTATTTTTTGTTTCATGCATATTTTGAACACTTGACCTGGCTCACTTAAAAAAAACAAACATGCTGCAGTGGAGCACAGCTTAAGTGTGTTCAAGAGATGTTTGGAAGCCATACATTACAAACACATATTTACACACGTGGCAGTAAACACACCAGACAACATTGATGCAGGTGATGGCATACATCATAACCAGCACCTTGTTTTGTGTTATCAAATTCACTTAGTTCTGCCCATGTCCTGTTAAGATATTGTTTTGTAAAGTGACATCAGACACAAATATGTATATAGTGGTGAACAAACGTACATAAACACAGACGCAGAAAAATCCTTTAGTTTACCTGTTGAAATGATTATTCTCCTCTGTCTCTGATAGTGTATGAAGCCTTTTTAACAGAAGCTCAAGTGAATTTACCTGCATGTTCAGTGGTTATGATATTGTTGACAAACTGTCCTCAGTCATTTATGTTTTATCTTTTTTATGTGGACTCCAAATATGAAAACAGGAAAATATTATGGGGGTGATTGTTACTCTAAGAAACATAGACTAAATTTTTCTTGATCTGTTTTGCCCTTAACTTAAGTCTTCCCTCCATAACTCACCCTATCCTCCCTCTCAGTGGTCCTCCTCATCTCTTGATAGCTCCTCCCCAGCCTCTCTCCATGTCTGCAGCCCAGGAAGAGCAAATCCCTCTTTTCCTTGGTAGGAGTGTAGGGAGGAGTTGTACGTCTTACATCTGAGCACCCCACATCGTCCCCTCATCAGGCCCACCTCCAGTCTTCCCTCCCTCGCTGCATTCCTCACTGTTGTCTTTCACACTGCCTCCTCTCTTCTAGTGATTCACTTCTTTTCCTCTTTTGTGCTTAATTTTCCACCATGCTACCCATTTATTCTCTTGTTCCTGCTTTTTATTTACCTTTTTACTCAGAAAATAGACAGCCAGTGTCTTGTGTTTCATCCTCCTTTTACCTTTTCTATCTACTTCATTTATAGACTTGTCCTGTTCCCCCTCTCTCTGTGTCATCTCCTCTATTCCTCTCTCTGCTTTCTCCTCCTCAGTCATTGTCCCCAGTTATCATCATGTTCGTACCTTCAGAACCTCCACCTCCTCACCCACCTTCCTTTGCTCTCTCCTTTCCCTCTGTAGGCTCAGTGCCATACCTCTGCCCACATCCTTCCATTTCTGCACTTTTTGTTTTGAGGGAGCAGGTGGTCGGACAGTCATTAGGATTTCTTTCCTCTGTTCTTTCACTCCTCTCTTTATACGCTGTCTCTCTGGTGCTTTTACCTGCCACTTTTAAAGCAATATCCCTTCCCAAATGAAAGCCTTGTTTGAGGAAAAAGTGTTCAAATGAAATGGAAAGAGCAGCAATGGAGAAGTTCAGCAGGAGAGAAAACATGCAGAGGGGGTCGTTGGGGAGTTGTCGTGCATACCGTGTACTCACACCATTATAAGTTAGAATCTGGCTCCTAACCAATTTCACTGGACATCCTTGAAGGCTAAGCAACAGTTAAATGACAACAGTGTAATGAAATGGTGCAAACTTGTTTGATAAAAGCAAATGTAAATAAAATCTATTCCCTTATCCCAGATACCTCTGTACTTTAGTTACTACATTATGTGTCATAGGTACAGGTTCAAAACTACAGGTCAAAACTAATTTTTTTTTTTTTTTATCAACTTTCTTTATTGGAAGTAATTTCACAGGCAACAACATGGCTGTACAATGTGACAAAGAGGACTTCCATTCTTTCATTTTTTCCCTCTTTTAATCCCTCCCGCAATCCCATCCCACACAAGAACTATACAATAAATACACCAACAAGGAAAACACTGGACAATAAATACAAAAAGTTAAATAAAATAATATAATTTAAATTAAAAAATAATTAAATAAATAAAAAATAAATAAGTACATTTTAAAAAAAAAAAAAAAAAAAAAAAAAGGGGGGGGGGGCTCATATGTCACAGTCAGGCAGAGATGTCAAAGATTCAATATAGTTTAGTAGAGGTCTCCAAGTTTTTTCAAATGAGTTTAAAGAGCCATTGAGGGAAAATCTAAGCCTTTCAAGTCTAATGGAAAGTAACACCTCTTTCACCCACCTGCTATGAGATGGAGGTTGAGGAAGTTTCCAGTTGAGGAGTATGAGTCGCCTGGCCAACAGAGTGGTAAAGGCAAGAACAGTCTGTGTGATTTTGGAAGTGAAAGGCTGCAGGGGGGCACCAAACAAAGCCAAGAGAGGATCCGGAGAGATAGTGGTGTTATATGCTGTGCTAAGAGTTTTAAAGATTTCAGACCAGTATGTGGCAAGCCTGGGACAGAACCAAAACATATGGGAGTGGTTAGCTGGAGACTGTTTGCATCTATTACATGAGTCAGTTACACCGGGATAGATCCGAGACAACTTCAAATTAGTATAGTGAATTTTGTGTACAACTTTACATTGTAAGAGGCCATGCCTCGCACAGATTGAAGAGGAGTGAACTAACCGTGAAACTTGTTGCCAATAATTATC
>NC_135079.1:27810000-27822500 GCF_051107435.1 Chaetodon auriga | reverse complement strand
ACTCTCCTCCTTTACGCCCCATCATTTCTCTTTCTCAATCTCTCCAGCTGCATGACATTAGGAAAATGAATGAATTAATAAACCAAATGTGCACACACTGACATGACCACAAGCACACAGCAGTGCTGACAGACAGATGGAGTGGGCGAGTGTTATGCTGTCATTAAGTGGGAAACACTAGCTCTCAATCATCATGAACTGTGTGTGAATTATGGAGAGATATCTGTAGCTGTTGTGTGTGTATGGGTGACACCCATGTTTACCAAATGTCTCCTTAACATTACCCTATGAGACCCACACACATGTGTGTGATTGTGAATGATATGAACAGGCCACTTTTTATCAGCTTGTATTAAATGCAAACAGACAAGTGAAGAGACGCGCATGTATCAAGCCTCCAGTTACTGTCTGCTATGTATGTGATCATTGGCACATACACTTAGAAGTATGCATGTGCCAATACATGTGTTTGTCTGTGTGTGTGCCTCTTGGGGGGTGCATAAAGGGAAGAGGAATGGAGTGAGTGATATTTGACAGCTGATAAAAGAGAGGAGTGAGGAGCAAGGAGCTCTGACAGGAAGTCTCCATGGGCATCCTGGGAGGTATGACCAGGACAGGGATGGGGTTCCAGGGGGGCAATTGATGGAATAGAGAGGGATGAGTCAGACAAGGGAGTGGGAAAAAATACAGTGGTGGTATGTGAGTGTTGGTGGGGGGTAGCTAGAGAGGAGGAGGAGGAAGGAGCAGAACAAAGGAGGCAAGATGATGAGAGGAGCCTTTAGTGCAGTTGGATGGAGAAGGTAAGCAAGAAGGAGCAGTCAGGACTAAGTGGGGAAAAGAATGATGGAAGTGAGAGGAGAGGGAAGGTGGAGCAACAGAGGAGGAGGGTGTGAAGAGGAAATGGAAAACAAGGTGGAAGAGGGCAAAGGAGGGTGGCCTGGCACCCTGCTGCTTATCCTTGAACACTCTGAGGAGGTCTTTCTTTCCATCTCTTCCCTCTTTCTTTTTCTCCTTCACACACACAGAAACCCACACACATAGTGCCCGACTAGCTCACAAGGGTGCTGTTGCAATTAAACTGACACAGCATGAGTCCAGATTGAGAGACAGAGAGTGGAGAGAGGACTCCACGCTGCATGAACACTACCCCTGGAAGACAGAGATGAGGAGGGAGAGAAGGAAGAGAGGGAGGGAGGGATGGATGGGTACAGAGAGGACAGAGATGGAGAGAAAGCAGGAAAATATAGGAGTACTTGTTATAGTGATTACTTAAAACCAGATAGAATTGTAACAGCTGCAGAGGTACAGGAACTAAATTTGGTAGGTATTGTCAGAAATCAGAAATCAGAAATCACCAATCATGCCAATTGTACTAAAAATATACATTATAGAGAATTGTACCTCATTCCAGTAACAGACAAAATAGTACGAAATTAGATTTACTGTCTTAACTTCAGTGCAAATCATGGCCATCATAGCTAGCCATTCATTTGAAATGAATATCAGACAGTTACACCCATTATACACCCACTGTACTCTTAAAGTGTCCGTACTGTAGATCTTCAGTGTTGTTATATTGCTCTTTTTATCAGGTTCCCTATTGCTGTGTTCTTTAGGTACTTGTGTTGTTTCCAAAAGACCTTGTAAGCTAAAATTTAATCAAGGTGTTGCAGAGAACTATTGCGGTGTGTTTAATCTTTTTTGCCCCATTACTCTGACACAGCACCATCACCTTTCCTGCTGTGATTGGTTCTTTAATTAGCTCCTAACAAGAGCCTTCAGGAAGCCAGTGCGCTGATTGGATGTGTTATCATTATTAATTAGCTCAATTAAGTCATTAGGAGGGTCTTCAGCCCCATTTCCTGGGGCCACACAGGTAGTGCTCCCTTCACTTGTGCACTTATGTGTGATTAAACAAAGACGGGAGAAGGGGAAGGCATTTATATTTATATTTAGAAATCAAGTCGTTTCCTCAGCAGTGGATGTGTATAGTGATGATGTTTTCATTTCATCTTCCCATTTATTATCCATACAGCCGCACATGAGCAATCTCTCCACACACAGACAGTGTACACTCACAAACATCTTCAGCCTATATGAAATCAATGTATTGCCTAAATTTTGTGAAACTGCCTGAATTTGGTTGTTCATTGGTCACATAGATTTATCTTTGTGTGTATGTGTCTCTGATGCCTCTGTATGTCTCTGAGGTATCCAGGTGTGATACGACCTGCAGTGGTTACAAAAACACATCTGGAACAGAGAGCATTCAATACCCAGATGTACCCCCCCACCCCCCCCAGACACACACACTTTGTGGTAAAATTATAGGCTTTTACTCTATCTGTGTGTGTCTGAGTGTCCAGACATCAGCTGTGTCTGCCAGGTGTATTTGTACAGAAGTTGACAGATGTTATTTTGATGTTAATGAATGTTGAGAGTGACAAAGGACAAAGAGAACAGACAACAATGAAATGACAGTACAGCACACACACAGACACAGACACACACGGTCTCTGCTATGAATTCAGCCATGAGACAATGTTTGGTCAAGCATGGTTGGGTGGAGAGGCAATTAGTAAAAGCTTTGTACGTTCGGCTGGGGTAGATGGTGTGCTTCCAACTCCAGCTGTTGTGTACCTACAAATTAGTCAATTATTTTCACTTGTGTGTGTGTCTGCATGCACTGCAGTTAATGCAAATAAGTATTGTTCACATCAACCCATAATTGTTAACACCAATGCATTGAACAAAGGACCTAAGTATCATCTCCCTGAGCAATAGGCACATAGATGTTGGCCATTGCCGTTTTCAGCCACATCAGCTTGACAGAGTGAACTGATTGTTGGCTGTGTTTCTCAACTTGTTTGCTTTTCATGTTATACAGACAAAGCAGGTTAGTTTAGTTATGCTCTGCAGTGGCAGAGGCTAACAGTACAGAAGAGTAATGCTTGATTACATGTTCCAATATGTATATATAAATGCACACAGAAATAAATGCCCTCTATCGGTTTTCTGTCCATTTTGGGCTGATAAGGTCATTTTGAAGCTGGTGTTTGATAAAGCTAACTCCCCTGATATAGCTGTTTTAAAGCTTAAATAACCTGAAATAATTGCCTCGTCTGTGCTTGCCTTGCTAAGTTGTTTGCAAGAGCATTGTGCAGCAAGTAAAAGAATAAGTTTTTTTGTTTTTTTTTGAAACACTGGAAATGTTGTATTTTATTTTTATGTGATTGATAATTGATTAATCAAAGTGATCAAAATATTCATTAGTTACAGCCCTAATAGTCACACTTCAAACAAGTTTCATTGATTTTGTTTCATTGAAAGTTTCATTATTAGGTAATTATTATGTTCTAATATTTTGTCAAATCAAACCTATTCAAGGCTAATCTGCAGTGAGTGAGTGAGTGAGTGAGTGAATGAGAGTGAGACTGTCACATGAGTAAGAGTGAAGTCTGTCACTGCTTGGCATCCATGCATGCATGTAAATACATGATGTTGCCCAGCACGAGATAGTGTGGTCCTTACTTACAGACAAACAAGCAACTGGTAATGATGAAGAATCCACTGAAAGAGTGAACAGCACCTTTTACCCACACCAACCATCAGACATCGATCACTTTAAAAAGACAGTAGGATGTTCTGGAAGCACAGAAGATTACCCTATGCAAACTGCAACTGCAATCTAAATGAGAATTCCAGAGACATCTAGATCAGAGGTGGGGAACCTTTTCCTATCACAGGTCATTACAAGTTTTATAACATTAATTAAGTGCCTTCCCAAATTATTTTTGAATTGTCTTTGGAAGAGTTAGTTTTGAAAAGAACTGCTCACGATAATAGGTTGTTGCTTTGCAAACACAACAGTGTTTTCATGTTGTAGGTTGACAGGCACATCAGCATTAGAGGACCTAAAAAATATGGTCACTTCTCTTTGTTTTTACTTTTCAAGGCCTGATACCTCTCACCCAATGCCGGAGGATGTTTCCACACTTGCCAGCATCTTCAGACATCATTGTAGGTTTTTGCAGAGTAGGAGCATGCACAGTGTTTCCTCTTTCCAGTTGCACTTGCAATAGCTTTATTAATGCTCCTTCAAATAGTTTGAGCTTGAGCTCTGAGAGGTACCTGGTGATAATAATAATAATAATAATAATAATAATACATTTTATTTAAAGACGCCTTTCATGACACTCAAGGTCACCTTACAACATATAAAACCAAATACAAATAAAAATAAAAGGTAGTACACAGCAAGCAGCAACATAGAGACATGCATTTACAGTCGACATCAGGCAAGTGAGTAAAAGTTAACATGTAGTCAGCAAAAAAGGGGTGCAGTGAAAAAGCTATTCTGAATAGATGGATTTTGAGAGCAGTTTTGAGTCCAGTATGCAAATGTGATGGGGAAGTGAATTCCAGAGTCTGGGTGCAGAAGAGTCTGGGTGATTTTAGAGTTAAAAAATGAATTAGAAAATCTGTGCAGTGTTCTTTGAAGATGTTGCTGAGTATGCTGGCTTCTGGTGGTTTGATTAGTGTATTCACTGTGGAGAAGAGAGTCCTGGTGTTTCGCTCACCTGCACTGATGATATTTGCGTAATAGGAGGATTTTGTTTTTGAAAGGGCATTTTTGTAGTGAAGGATGTGGTCAGAGTACATTTGTTTATGCGCAGTAAGTCCAGTCTTGGAGCAAAGCCTCTCTAGTTGCTGACCATAGACCTCGAGTTGACATAATTCAGGTGTGTACCAGGGAGTGGTATGAGTAAATGAGACAACCCGTGTTTTCAGCGGAGCTAAAATATTCAGTGTGGAGGATAAGGTATGGTCGTAGTAGTCTGTCAGATTTGGGAGTGAGGAGAGTGGAGTGGGGGTAGGGTTAGGGGAAATTAGACTGTTGAGGTCATCTGGGTGAATGTGTCTAATGGTGCGGTATGATATGGAGCGATGCACTCTTGGTTTACCAAGAGATAGGTTAAAGTTGGATAAGACAGCTTTGTGGTCTGAGATGGGTAGTTTCGTAGAGGTTATATTGTATGGTGTAATGCCAGAACAGCAGATTAAGTCCAAAATATGACCTTTTGTGTGGGTGGGAAAGTCAACATATTGTTTAAGACCATAACAATCTAGTATTCCCTTTAAGTCTCTGGTGAACACATTATTACTGTTGTCAAAGTGAACATTAAAATCACCTGTTAGGATAATATTGGGAGACATTGCACTCAGTGTGGATAAAATGGTGGAGAGTTCTGTGATAAAGGTGTTAGATGGCTTGAGTGGTCTGTACAGAACTACAGTAATAGTGGGTGTAGGTCCAGGAAGCTTAGCAGCTACCAGTTCAAAGATAGATTGATCAGGAGTTGCTGAATTTAAATGGAGAAAATCATTTGGTAATTGCCAAGTTTCTGTGAAACATAAATTGTCCAGTTTGTGAACTATAATGAAGTCATTCACCAGCAGGGATTTATTACTCGAATGTTAAAAAGTGCAAATTTATGGCGGGTCGTGTATGTGTAGACAGCTGATTTCACTAGTGGTGCCAGCACACTGTGATCAACACGATGGTTAAAGCGATGTTGTATGTGATGTCTATTTCTGACAGTAGTCTGAATGGTGAAAATGCTCTCTATTGGACAGTGGGGGGAGCTGGAGGCAAGAGCAGTTGGCTGTGGGGAGACAATCAAAGATGAGGAAGAGGTGGGGGCCGATGGATGATTGACGTCAGGTGTAATCAGTCAGTCACATGGGGCGCAGTGCACTGCATATTTGATATTAAAAGTTAGCATATGTGAGCCGAGTTTGTTTGGGTGGATTCCATCATTTCTAAAAAATGGACGGCGATTCCAGAAGAGATTGAAGTGGTCAATGAATGTCACACCGTGAGCTTTGCAGGCAGACTGAAGCCACTGGTTGAGGTAGAGGACTCTAAAAGCTGCGCTGTGGGATTAAGGTGCAATGGGACCGGAGATGAAGATGGATTTTCCAGACTGTTTTAAAAAGTTAAGGATGAGGTTGAAGTCAGCCTTGAGTCTGTTCAGATTGCTGAGGTGCTGTGTCGTTCAAGCCTACATGGACAATGAGATGAGTAATAGACACAGGGAGTGATGGAAGTATACTGTGGAGTATTTTTTAAAATCACTGGTACGCTAGCACCGGGGATGCAGAGAGTGGATACATTAAAATACCTGACATGACGGATTAGTGAATCACCAATTAGGAGAGTGGTAGGGGAGAAAAGTGGACAGGGGGGTGAGGGCTGAGTGCTTCCAGGGGGCGACAGTGTCTTGTGTCACCAGAGCGGGGCAAACTCATCAGGTGAGGGTGAGCGGGCTGTTCCTGTGAGTGTTGTGGTAAAGGCCTGTCATCTGACGTGGGAGGCTGCTTTCCAGTCGGCTGTGAGAAAGTGAACCCCCGAGAGCGCCTGTTACCAGCCTCCGTTAGCAGCTTGCGGTGGTAAAAGGAGGACTTCCCTGCTTGCTTGTTACTCCGGTCGGCCCCTTCTCCAGATGTTTTAGGGTAAGCAGTAACAGAAGTTGCATCCAACATGGGATGAAGGTCTCCTGTCAAGGGGGGAAATCCAGCTCCTCCAGGGGACTGTATCGGTTAGAAAGCTGAAGTTCGTGGAGAGGAGGAGGAGATGAGTCTGGGGTGACTTGTTTCCTTTGTTGCTTCTATGGACAGCAACCCCTGGACCCTGACTGGTTGTGGAGTTATGAATTTTTGGATATGGTGTGGATGAAGTTGTTGCCGGTTTCTTTGGCTTAGCTCCTTGCTGTAGCCAGAGCTCCTCAGCGTGGGACTGGACAACTGGGAGAGTGGAGTCCAGCTCAGCCTCAGCTGAGACAGTAGGAGCAGCACCAACAGTAACAAGGGAGTCAAGGTATCGTTCTTCATCCCGGAGGTGGTAGAGAGTGAAGATAAGTCTTTCCAGTTCAGTGATGGTTTGAGTCAAATGCAGGCAGTGGTCACAGCCGGATGGAGAGGTAAGTGGTGGCATACTTTGATGATATTTGCGGAATAGGGAAAACAGCTACGGCAGAAAATGTGTAGTGTCTACTGGAGTGAAGCTACTGTAATGTAGCCACTGCTTTGCAGGGGCACAGTGTAAAAAAACAAACACTTACACACGAGGACTCCACTAATGGGAGTCCGCAGTGTTTTCTTGGCTTGAGCAGAGAGGACTTACAGGAAGTGAAACTTACCGGCACTTGGCCTGCAGCAAGGATTAGGCTCCGGCAAGTTTGAAAATGCTGATGAGGTTTGGAGATGTGAGGTGAGGATTGCTCAGCCGGGAAAAGCCGTTGTGGACATATTTCGGTGTCCGTCAGCAGCTTAATGCAGTATTCCTGAACCCTGGAGCTTCACGGGAGCTGATAATGTCCACCATAAAGGCCAAATCACAGAGACACTTGCTGTCAGAGTTTTTACATCAGGTTTTCCTTCATCTCTGAATTATTCCTGACAAACTGACACTTTGAAACAGTTTTACTTGGTCTGGGGCTAACGGCTGCAGCAAGGCAATCCTTCACAAAGGAGGTTTCAGCTTCTTGGCTATTAGCCCACTAATAACAAATCTTGCCTGCGTAACACTGTCTGAAAGCTGCTTGTTGGGTACCCAAACTCCACTCAAGATTGTTATTTTTATCCAAGAACATTTGCCCTTGCAACTCATCCAGTTTAGCATGTCTCAGGCTGTAATGGTGCTCAAGATTCGCCTTTTAAATCACCATGAGCACTTCACCAGAAACTAACTTAGGCACGCTGGTTGGCCTTTAGAGAGAGAGAGAGATGCAGAGTAACTGTGAAGAAAGAAGAGAGAGTGTGATGGAGAGAGGAGAGCACCACAGAGACAATGAAACAATGCCCTCTAACCAATGTGCTGACATCTCTTTGTTGGAAGTGTGTGTGTGTATGAGCTTTTATTAATATTGATTTAGCATTCTGGCAGGTGGTCTTTGAATCTCACTCCCTTCTCAAGCCTCTAGGGACATATTGTAGATACACACACATTAACACACAAGAAGTGGTGTCAGATGTAATGATAATATAGGTAATGACATAACTTGAAGCCTTGACAGAGAGACAGAATGGCCGTGTATGAAATATCCGTGACTTTTGGAGGTTTTTGTGAATATAAACACATCTGTGCGTTCTTGCAGTCTGGCTGTTTATGAAACTGAGAGACAGAGCTGATGAGTGAGAGAAGAGAGCTAAACTGTGATTCCCAGTGGCGGCTTTGCTCTGCATGTGAACTCTCTTAAGTAGACTTGAGAACTGTTTAACTGAGCACTTGTCGATGCATGTGTATGGATGTGCATTTTCGTATGCATGTCAAGCTGAATTTTAAAGCCATACGCTGCTGCCATATAGCCTCTATCAGCCTTTTCATCCTTATTAGCTGCAGAAAAGAGGGATGCTTTATTTGAGTTTCTCGTTTTCAGGAGTTCTGCAATTGATGTCATGTGTAACTGGTTTTATTGCATATTTTTTGTTTTCTTCCCTCAAGTACAAGAACAGATTCGAAGTATTATATAAACATTTGCTGTATAGTACATATAACTACACATGACAAACATTAATAGATGTTCATATTGACACAAATTTTTGATTGACCTTTTTTTTCTACTTCCATCCAAGCAAGGTAATTTTTCTGTTTGTTATATACTGCAGTTTGCATTTTTGTGGTATTTGTGAAAGAGAGAAAAGGTGAGAACAGATCTCTACAAATATATCTATTATATTTGTCTTTTCTGGAATAACCCCCAAATTCACTGATTAAAATCAATGAAATGAAAAAAAATTAATTTACAACTTCAAAAGTGTTAACTCTGTGGTGTACATCCTGCAATATATTAAAGTTTGCTTTCAATTTCAACCCCCCCCCCCCCCCCTTAAACTATCAATAATTAATTTTTGGTTCACTTGGTGGCAGCACAACAAATTGTAACCCCAACGCTGGCATATTACCATCTGAACAAACTGGCTCTCCTTTTAGCTTTGCTTTTGCTTGACTTTATTCGCTTGTTGCTAACTTTGCCTGTTTGATGTTTAGTGCTGGCCAGGTAGTGAACATTGAATTTATCATAGCTTTTGTCCTGCAAATGGATGCTTGCTGATACTGAAATTGACATTGATATGAGAAAGACAAAGAGTGAAAGCAGTGAAGTTGCATGCCGTACAATAAGCTGAGGCAGCAAAACTTTCCACACAGCTGAGGGGAACTCCAGAGTGACACCTTTCACATTTCACATAGTAATTTAATCAATTTTTGATATAACAAGATTGATCATAGAATATTTGAATTACATCACCTTCTTTATTCATGTATTTCAAAGTCAAACATGTATTTAACATAACTGAATGTACAGTCCTGAATGTGACAGTTTTTCTGCCTTCAGATATTTTTCTGTATTGTTTTTGTCTGTCTGTCTTATCTGTCAGTTGTTCTGTTGGTCTGCTTCTCCCTCTACACACATACACGTACAAGCGCACAAATCTCTAGACACATGTATATTTGATTTCTGCCTCAGAATAATTAATAACTTGTGTTCATTTATTTATTTGTTTGTATTTGACGCTGACAGAAGGGAGAAGTGTATGTGTTTGTGCTTGTGTTTCTGTGTCGCTTGTGTGTGTTGGAACATGAAGCTATTATTTTGTTATTCACATGCAGTACATTGAAAATACACATTACATTATACATTACATTACATTATATTGCCAGGGTTTGGTTTTCTTTCTGGAAAGTGTGTGAGTGTAACCTCAACATTTCTGTGTCTGACAAAAAAATCACATTGTCACTGACGATGTGCACACATCCTCAGTGGATCAAAACCATGTCTGAAAGCAAAAAGATTGTTTTATGTTGTAATATACCTTTTTGTTGTGTGTACGTTTTTCTCAGTATTCCTCATCTACATCTACATAAGTTAGAGTTGAATTTTGACATCCCTCAGTGAACTCACAGTTGGATACTCAGCTGGATTTTACTCATAGGGCAAGAGATCAATAATTATAACAATAGAAACAGTAAGAAAGAGCAGGTTTAGTATCTCTGTGGTATCTTTGCTCTCTACCTCTGTTTCTAGTGTCACTGTAGAAGGTACAAAATAATGAGTGCAGAAAAAAGTCTTGCTCTTTAGGACTGGCACTAAACCCTGACATTGACAGTTTTTAGATACCTGTTGCTGTTTTAGATAGCCGTAATGTTTCTTCAGGTAAATTCAGTTGTAGCTGTGCTGGAAATATCTCAATGCTGTCTGTCATTATTTATGTTTCATCCACAATGAATAAGATCAAACCCACCAGGTTTGATCAATTTTTGTGGTATGAAAAAACATTTAAAAAAAAACAAAAAACAAACACGAGCTATGTAATCCACTAAAGCAAATATGATGCTTCTGTTAGTGTTATCAAAGTTTCTGTTTCATAGTTTTTATGTTGTGCTCAGCTTTCTGTCAATCACCTGAAATGAGGAGGAGACTAAATAATTCAACAGTAATTGAATGTAATCAGTTTATATTGGTGTGTAATCTTTGAATATCATGCAGCTGATCACAGCTCAGAGCAGGTAATCACAGTAGTTTGTTTCAGTCCTGGTGATTCAGGCGTGATTATGCTCCTTGTAAGCTTGATCATTACCTGGTCCACCCAGCAGGGGATGTCTTATTACAAAAATGTTACCTTGATTAGCAGTTCTTAGGACAGCTTGGACACACATGCACGCACACAGGTACAAGAATTGGCAGTAATGTAGAGCCTTAATGTAGGTTGCGTATGGCAAGGGCTTCAGCTAAGTGCTTCTGTAATTTTAAAGTGTTTGAGATGTGTCTGCCCTGTTTTTAAGTCAAAATGGAATAAATTGCCTTCAGTCGTGTGAATTACTGATATACAGTAAACTAACCTACTGACTACGGTTGCTGTTTTTTTTTTCTATCGCGCCACAACATCAGAAAGATAAATGCTGAAAGAAAAAGAGGAACACATGTGGGTTATTTAGCATGTTTTCTCTTTCTTCAAACAGTTTTAAAAAAAATTTTACTCTGTCCTGCTGGCTTTATTGACTTTCTCTACAGTTGGCCATCCCGGTTCGTCTGCAGCTTGTTTTTGAAAACATGAAGACAAAATTTTTTACAGTGAAATATGTAGAATCGCTCACTTTTGATAGTTACTGTATGTTTTGCCATTTTGTGCCTCTTCTATGCTTGCTCTGTTTTCTCATAGCCGTTATGTTTACAGCCAACAGGCATCCGCAATCTCTCTTGCTCACCCACCCACACACATACACAGTGTGTGGCTGAGGGAGGTCTCTAGCCATGGTTGCAGGTATCTGGCAGGCTTTTCCACATATGACCTCGTAGTGATTTACTGTCTTCATTAGCATGCTACTGCTCTGTGTGTGTGTGTGTGTGTGTGTGTGTGTGTGTGTGTGTGTGTGTGTAAAATACACTTGTGCTTTAGGGAGGGTTATAGTTGGCTAGCTGGGTGTCTTTGTTGAAGTTGACTGTGTTTTGGAAGTGTGCAGATTTTTTGGAATAAAAAAATGTTTCAGCCTCTGTTCCCCTTTCTATCCTTTCTAGTCTGTTCCCTACTATTCTGGTCTGTTTTACCCTGTTTATCGTATTGTTTCTATGACCACAGTGTGGTACGGTTTGGCATGCCCTGTTATGGCACTGTGGTGTGTGTGTGTGTGTGTGTGAGAGAGAGAGAGAGAGAGAGAGAGAGAGAGAGAGAGAGAGAGAGATGCACATGCAGGGTGGCTCAGTGGGGGATGTAGCTGGTCAGGGCAGGGGGCGAGGACAGACAGGCTGAACCAAGGTCACTCCTACTGTGTGTGTGTGTGTATGTGTGTGTGTGTGTGTCTGTCTGTCTGTCTGTCCACTTGTCCACCACAGTACAGCTGAGGATGTGTTGAGCTTCCGTTCACTCTTTCTTTCTCACTGTTCTTTCTCTTTCTATGTAACTTATTTTTTTCTGTTTTCATTTCATGAATATTTTGTCTGATGCAACATGAGGAGAAATTAATGTGTTGTAATTTGTGACTTACAAATGAAGACAGAGAAGAAGAAGAAAATAAGAAACACTAGTGTATTAGTGCTGAAAACAATGAATTGACTTTGACTTTTTCTAAAGTATTTTCTGGTATGTCATAGGATAAATGTTTAGACTTATCTCTCCCATCTCTGTCTTCTCTTGTGTCACTCTCTGTCTGTCACTCCATAAATCGCTCTCTCTCTCTCTCTCTCTCTCTGGGTCCAGATGGGCAGTTTACAGGTTAACTGGTACAGCTGGAGCTGCATTATTAGCATCCTGCTGTGAGCTCTTATTGGCTATGCTCCTCTCCTCTTTCCTGCTCCCTTCCTCCCTCTTCTTCCTCTGTCAGGCTTAGGTTTTGTGTTTTATGGTTTCACAGAGTGATCTGTAGATGGACACAAAAGCCACACTATATTAGATTGCTGGTTGTATGTACGCACATGAGTATTTAAGTTTTGGATTGTTTT